>NC_088650.1:31441370-31442870 GCF_964019385.1 Sycon ciliatum | reverse complement strand
GCGGATCCAGGATCCGAAACAAGGGGGGGGGGGGGGGGGGCACACTACAGGCTCAATGGAACTAGTTTACTTTTACAATGACTTTTGTGATACTCGAACATGTAAATGTATGGGCACTATTGGTATAATAACAATCAGCAATTGTACCAACCAAACGGAAAAAGACCTGTTTTATGATGTTTGTGATGTTTTATGAATTGATGTAATTATTTAGTTCGTTGTATAGTAAAATGATTAATTTCTAATGCTGGTATGCAAGTGTGAAATACTCGTACTATTAGTTCAGCTATCAGCAGTGATTGCATTGGAAAGCAGCATTCGCCTGGCTTCATCCGTGCAAACCGGTCGATGACGGTACTTGCACTTGTACCGTCTTTGTTTTCGTACTACGAGTACAGTGCAGTACTAGACCAAAACCGTAGTTCTGGTGCGCACGGATCGCGGATCGCGGAATACAGATCGACGCGACGAGAGTTGACAGTTCACAAGTTCAGTACACGCGTACCGCGTATCGATCTACGGACCCGGTGAACCAGTGCATGAATGTGTACAGTGCATGCAGTACAGCGACTGGGCCTTGTCATCTACACAGGAAGTGCGCGCGAGCTCGGTTTCGATCGAGATCAGTAAAAAAAAGTCGGTCGGCGCTTCTGAAGGGGGGGGGGGGGGCACGTGCCCCCTTCTCCCCCCTCTAAATCCGCCACTGCCATTGTTTCCCCCATCACCTTACCTGTGAGATGTGAGAACAATACTGCGACCAGCGCGCATCACATTGGCCAGCACATCCCAGAGGAAACGACGTGCACCCGGGTCCATACCGCTGGTCGGCTCATCCTGGAAGAGGGCAAAGAAAACGACACGATCATTGTATCGTTCCAAGTTAGCTATGACTGGCTGTGCGGATGTGTCAATGTCGTACGCCTGCCCTACTGGAGTATAAAGTAAAACGCCATACAGTCCAACAAGCGAATAAGCGGATGAAAAAGTGTGTTTTTACTCCGAGTTTCACGCACTAACCATTGTTGTCTTGTTGGATACCTTTCGGCATTGAGCACTCTATTGGATGGCCTAGAACCTCTCGGTTCTAAATGCCACACTCCCATGGAAGACACACTCTTACATGTACATGGCAGTCACACACTGTGTTGCTTTTGAGAGAGAGAGAGAGAGAGAGAGAGAGAGAGAGAGAGAGAGAGAGAGAGAGAGAGAGAGAGAGAGAGAGAGAGAGAGAGAGAGAGAGAGAGAGAGAGAGAGAGAGAGAGAGAGAGAGAGAGAGAGAGAGAGAGAGAGAGAGAGAGATGGACAGAACAAACTACAAAGCCACCAACACCTCTAGAGCTTGAAAAGAAAATTCACAGTTCGCGTGAGACTCAGCGAGAGGCCGAGTTTTCTGCAGGCGTAGGACCACTACCGCTATTACTGGAGCTTACCAGGAAGACGATAGGTGGGTCTCCAACGAGAGCGACAGCAGCGCCCAGCTTGCGCTTGTTTCCGCCACTG
>NC_088650.1:31406370-31438870 GCF_964019385.1 Sycon ciliatum | reverse complement strand
ACGCACACATGCACACACACACACATGCACACACACACACACACACACACACACACACACACACACACACACAGGATAGTACCAAGCAGCACAAAACGTACTCATCGCTAACGTGACTGTGCCTCATGTATAACTGATCGCAGCATAAAGCAAGCACCAGCTTTCAGTTAGTTGCCAACAGTAGATAACTCGTGACAAACCTCTCTCACTGACCACCCTCACACAACTTGTGCCGCTTTGAATATGTAAGATGCTGAGTTTTGTCATCCTCATTGCGCTATTTATAGTTGCTTCAGATTCCTTGTCTCCATTCATATATGCACTTCCTAGATTTCAAACTTTCTGTTAAATTAAGGAAATAAAGTAGAATAATGAACGGTGCAGGAGGACATCTGTACGCTATACATCCAAACTTGGTCAGTGGAGCACAAACAAAATAACAGAGTAAGTCTAGAAATCGGAACGCTCTTTCAGAGCACCAACCCGGCAGCATGCATCACCTACCATTGACGCCCAGAAGTCCAAAGCACTCGCCAGCCGGAATGCCCAGGCAGAGGTTGTCTGCAGACGGTCTGCCCAGCTTGGAGCCCGAGTACGACTTGGTCAGATTCTTCATGATTACTAGATCGTTGTCGCTCTCACTCGGGAAGCCCATGGCCTCGATGCGTCTTCTCTCTGCTGCCACATCATCATCTTCACCTTCAGTCTAGATTAGTCAAGAACAGACAACAACGGACAATGTTGGTGTCCATACAGCAGCAGTAATGGACACTTCACAACAATTTCATTCCAACAAATGATGAGCATGATGGATATGCATTCATCAGAAGGGTTTGAACAAGATATAGAGCTCTATAGAAAGAGCCTCAGTTGCACAAGTGCACGCTTCTCTATCGGCTGCTCAGTGTGCATCCGTCTTTCATCTAGGTTAATATTCTACTGGCGAATATTGACTATACTGCCAAATAATGACTCCATCAGCAAATAAAGACTCTACTAGCAAATAATGACTCTCGGACTTGCCAACAACGACTCGACCAATAATGACTCCACAGGCAAATTAAGACTCCATCAGCAAACAAAAAACTCTACCAGCAAATAAAGACTCCACTAGCAAATAGAGCCTCTATCGGCAATGTCCAGGAAGAAGATTGGATTCAGCCTATCTACCGCAATACTATGGAAGTCTCTGATGGTGAACAAAGCACAATGGTACTGCATGTCACATGCACTCCAACGAACACTGGTAACCTCCCTGTGTGGTGTGAGGCATGTCATACTCCTTGCTTGGCCAGCTGCTGTCCATACAATCGTGTCAGGTCCCACTACCAGTGAGAGTGTATACAGTGCATTGTGTACTACCAAGAGTACATAACCCCCCCCCCCCCCCAGAGTGTGCAACCGGGATGGGGTTGTGGGACGGCGTAATCCGTGATGTACGTCATTTTTTGGGTCGGACTTGCCTCATTCCATCGCGGCGGTGCACCACGTCCACACTCCCCCTACTTATGATGTCATTATTAAGACGTGCAACACGGGTTTCGCCGTCCCAGATCTGATAAGTGAACTTGCGCACTCTGGGGGGTTATATACTCTTGGTACTACTAAGTCACTGGAGACAAAAGCTGCTCTCCACAAATGCATGCAAACACATGTACATGCGCTCGCACACACACACACACACACACACACACATATATAGCAGACTCAGCGGAGGACGTTCAGGTTGGTTGTAACACACACATATACATATATTATATACACACATACACACACACACATACACACACATACACACACACACACACACACACATACACACACACACACACACACACACATACACACACACACACACACAAGTACAGTCGTCCTGGTCCTGGTAAACACTGCCATTACGGTCACGTGTCCCCTTACGGGGCCGACAATATAGAACGACGAGCGGGACCATGTTCGAGAGAGCCATCTCCAGCAGCTATGGATCTGGCTTATCATCGGAAACGATTCCTCTCAGTACAGTCGTACACACACACACACACACACATGTCTGGAGAAGCGGTCAGCCTTTGGCCAATAGCTGGTAACAACTACCCAGGCCCTTACCGGTTGCAAATCACACGGACGTTTGCTCGCGGACGAGAAGTTGAGACGCAGGAAGTACTGGAAGGGGAAGAACAGACGCGGCATGCTGAGTGATCAATGATCAGTAACAACTTACTAACCAGCCATGCTCCCTTTCATCCAGGCTACCACTTAGCACAAACTACTCACGATCAGCAATGTTCTGGCGGTGGCTGTATTTTATGATAATAATTCTGTGGGCACATAAGCCTGGTTTTAGTGTGGACACACATAGAAATACCCGGTTTGAATAGAAGCCTACATGTAGCCCTTTTGCCGGCTTCTACAGGAATAAGCCCGGCTTTAATATGTGACATTACGGGTACATGTACCGTAAAGTACCGCCAGAGCGCCCCACCATCTCGTACTTTCGTGGTCGTCTTGTGGAGGTGGTTTCCTGTTTGTAGGTCATACGATACGGACTTTGTACACACATTCCACGTTTTGCAATCAATCCGTACCCAGTTTACCTTGGAGCGGATGCGAGCTAGCTAGCCAGCCCCACATAAAACATGCGAGTGTGACCTTAGTACAAAAAGTTTCTCACACCGTACAAACTTAGTAGCATTCTGCCATACGATTTTCTTCCCTTGCCTGTAAAATCAAGGTCAGGCACTCTCGCGAGGTGGGCCATTCTGGCGGTACTCTACGGTGCATGTATCAGCTATTCAGCTTTTGGCTAAACTAGAACCCCTGTGGAGATCTCTGGATCCGCCCCTAAAACTACATTTTATCATACGAGCCTTACCTCCACAAGCAGTGTGAGACTGAAAAAGACAGGGCCGGCGAGGGCCATGTAGACAACCTCCTTGCCCACACCGGGCTCATCCCAGTCGAACACGTCCGATCGCACTCTTCTGGCGTAGTAGCAGGCTTCCCTGCTCTGCAAGCGAGCGCCAGTTGTCACAGTGCTGGCCCTACAGCAGAACACCGCATACACAGAGAGTCTCTGAGTGTGCCTGTCACCATGGCTACTGAGCTAGCTAGCTAGCCATGAGACAGAGCACAATGCCTACAAGTAGCTGACTTTTAACTATCAGCAGGAATTTCTCACATTTTCCATGTGCATGGATGCGGATTTCGTGGGACTTCCAAGTAGGCATACCTGTCCAGTTAGAGGTTCAAATCGTCAGATTTGTCATACTGCTAGCTACTGAGCCTAGCCATGGCACACACCACAGATAACCAGAGTGCGTACTTGTCATACTGCTAGCCGTGGGACGGAACCAGCGCACACCATTAACACAGCACTTTGTCTTCGTGAGATATTCCCAGTTGCATGTACCCCCACATTCAGACTTTTAGCTTTTTGATTCCATTGTGGGATTTCCAAATGAAGGCATAGGAGTATACAGATTAGGTGAATCGATATAAACACACTGCATGGATGAAAGGTTTGATGCGTGTAGTTCTCTGGGCACCGAGTCCAAAGATGCGGCTCCCAAAGCGGTTGGAGGCGAGTAGATCAGACTCACCACAAAGTAGTCAGAGACCAAAAAACAGTTGCCCGAATACAGCCATTATTATCGCAACAAAATCATGCAGCAAATATCTTACAGGAGTTCTGCCATGGTAGGTAGCTGGTCACACACAGCCCGCGTCTCATAGTTCTGGAAGATATCCGTCAGTCCCTGCGACAGACTATGTAGATAGCGGCAGATCAGGCACAACACACATACGCACACACACACACACACACACACACACACACACACACACACACACACACATACACACACACACACACACACACACAAACACACACACACACATGCACATGCACATGCACACAATTAATGTCAAGTTATAGATTTGCATCACGAATATATGACTTGTACAGAATCCACCGAGAGTGTGCAACTCCTGTGCTTTTCAGGCGCAAGTGATTGTAGGGAATGGTAACATTTCTCTTCAAGTCGTGGTATCTTTACTACTACGTAGTACAACATTGCTTGCTAACAGTTAGGATTTCGGGACCTGCACACCATTGAGTCTTTAAGATGCACCTTACAACTACAGACTGGGTGTATAGCATGCCCCAGTCACACTTGCACGCTACTGTGAATTTGAAAGTCGCTCTCGCTGCCTGTAATATTACATCATTCTTACCTGCAGTGAGGCAGTGAGGCGAAGGCTAGTGGTTCACCGGTTCCCTCGCAAACCCACACTTGCATCAGACACAACCATTGGAAGCATCGAACTATTTAGAAGACTGTATTACCAAACATGTTCTCAAAACACCATTGAAGAATCTAACTCAAAAAAGAACAAAGAACGGAGAGCTGGGGACGCACGTACCCGGCCCCGTACCGGACACACAGCCAAGAAGGACGACACCGTAGCGTCCCCACGCTTGACTGGCAAAGAAAACAGCAAGCAAAGAAAATCGGCCAGCGGGCGCAGTTCAAACATCTTGAACGACACGCTCAAAGCAAAACACGTGACAGAAAATAATGCATGATGTCATCTGTACTCACGCGGACATGCAAAAAGGTCAAATCTACACAAAAGCGAGTGCCGCAAGAAACAACACAAATAAATAATAATTCAAACAGCGAAGAACTAGAAAGGCAGATTTCTAATTATCGAAGAACAAGAATGTATCGTAGAGTCCCAGCGCAACTGCCGGAGGATGCTGGCACCCACCAGACGGGTGGTGGTTGCCCCTGCCAGAGAGATAGAACGAAAACTGAAGCAGAGGAGCCACGTTACAAATAGTGAAACGCACGAGGTAAGAATAATCGAGCAGTGTCCAATTACGACATACTGAGTAATATACATGTTAAACGAAGACAAACACTAACAAATGGAGAACGTTCCAACATTTCCCCTCTCACGAACGACTCCAGACTAATCGGAAGTCGTGAGATCATCATACTGACCGGTACCTTCATCGATGGGTTCAACTTCCAACGGCACCAACTGCGTTATCGGCCGCTTGGACTGCTTGGCGCCAATTCTGATGTTCACTACACGGACCAACCCATCAGATCCGGGGAACACTTCTATCACTTTGGCTAGCGGCCAACGCCCTCTTGGAGTAGACTTGTCCATGCAGAGGACAATGTCACCGGGCTTGATGTTGCGGCTGCGTCGAGACCATCGCTGAAGCACATTCAGCCGAGGCACTATTTCTCGAAGCCATCGCCGCCATACCTCACGTAGGAGCTGTTGGAGGAGCCGCCAACGACGCTGTGGGTGCAACTCAGCGACTTCTTCGAGTGGCAGAGTCAGCTCGCACTGTCCAGCTAGGAAGTGCATCGGTGTTAGCGGTGCGGCGTCATCCACGTCAGTCCGGACAGCGGTCAACGGACGCGAGTTGAGCAGGCCTTCCGCACTCACCATGGCAGTTACAAGTTCCTCATCAGTGAGATTGGCCTGGGACAGAGTTGCCATCATTGCGCGCTTTGCTGCCTTGACCACACACTCAAATACGCTGCCAAAGTGCGGAGCGAGAGGCGGATTGAAGCGCCAGTGAACTCCTTGGCTGGCCATACTTGCGGCCACTTCATCAGAACCTAGCGCTTGAACGGCTTCTCTTAGCTCGCGCTCTGCACCGACAAAGTTCGTCCCGTTGTCTGACACGACCTCAGCTGGCACGCCTCTGCGCTTGCAGAAACGGGTGAATGCTAGCAGAAACGACTCGGTGTCCAGGCCATACGCCATCTCGAAATGACAGGCTCGAGATTGCAAACAAGAGAAGACACAGAGGTACCTCTTGAGCTGGGTCTTGCCACGTCCTTGTTTTGTTCGGAACGGACCGGCATAGTCAACTCCCACTCTTGAAAATGCCCGGTACGGTGGAGCTGTTCGGAATAGCGGGAGCGGTGCTATCTGCTGCGAAGCCACAGTGGCCCACTTCTTCTTGCAGAGCACGCAGTGTGCACGGTGAGATCGTGTGACAACCTTGCCACGGATGATCCAAAACCGCAGCATCAGGTTTGCCAAGAGGTGGTTTGGGCCAACGCTGTGATCACACTTGCGATCTTCGGCGTCGACTATCAGCTGAGTAATCCGATGGTGCTGTGGCAAGATTATCGGATGCCGGGTATGCTCAGGCAAGTGGCTGGCAGTCTTCAGACGACCTCCAACGCGTAGCACACACGGGTAATCCTTGTCGAGCACTGGATTCAGCCGTAGCAGCGGGTCATTCGCTGCAAGGGACTTCCCTGACGTCAGCTGCCGATACGAAGCGGGATAGCTCTCTGCTTGTGCGATCGCATACCAGTGACATTCGGCACGCTGGAGCTCATCAGACTTCAGCTCCACAGAGTCGACTGCTGCACTCGCTGCTTCCGGATCCCCTCTCGTGCTAGCATGACGTCGACGACACCGGTTGATGAAACGGTAGCACCAGGCCGTCACTCTTACTAGTCGTTTCCATGACGAGTAGTTGTCGGGGTGGAGACGAAACACCTCCGCTGACACTTGCTGCACAGCGAACGCCATCACTTGCGCTCGCTTTACCATTCCAGGCAACTCTTTTGGCACGGTTATCTGACGAGACGGCCACTCAGTGTGCTGCTGGACGAGGAACTCAGGGCCGTTCCACCATACTGAATCACTGGCTAGCTGGGCTGCTGTCAAGCCTCTGGTGCCCTTGTCGGCTGGGTTCAGCTTTCCAGGAACGTGGTTCCACTGGCTGCCAGCTGAATACTCTTGTACTTCAGCTATCCGGTTGCCCACGTCGACTTTAAACTTTCTGGAATGTGCTCTCACCCAGTGAAGCACGTTCATCGAGTCGGACCAGTAGGTGGCATCAGCCTGCGGCAGATCTAGCGCGTCATTCACTGTCTTGGCCAGGCAAACACCAAGCACAGCACCCTTCAGCTCCAGCTTCGGGATCGACATCTTCTTAATGGGACATGGACGCGCCTTGGCGAGTGCTAGCGTCACTCGCACATTGCCGTCTGGGTACTCAGCACGGACGTACACGTTAGCGGCGTAGGCGGCATCTGAAGCATCCGTGAACACGTGCAGCGACAATGTAGCGACAGACGACTCGCGACCCGGACACTTGAAGCAGCGCGGCGCACGGATCAGCGCCAGATCTCCCAGCTCGCTAAACCAGGATGTCCATCTCCGCGTGTGCTCAGCGTCCAGTGGATCATCCCAGCCCACGCCGAGGATGCACAGCTC
The DNA here is from genome assembly GCF_964019385.1 of Sycon ciliatum. Classification (NCBI taxonomy): domain Eukaryota; kingdom Metazoa; phylum Porifera; class Calcarea; order Leucosolenida; family Sycettidae; genus Sycon; species Sycon ciliatum. Next base: position 31,431,610 of record NC_088650.1, on the reverse strand, counting down.
CTGGAACATGACACGAGAGCGAATCGTGAAGGGAGCTAGTTGTCCGCGTGGGTCGAATATAGATGCCATCTTACTCAGCACGGCTCGCTTGGTCAGCTTCTCTGTTGCGGGCGGCTTGAACTCAAAGGCGAAGGTATCATCCTCTGCCGACCACATCACGCCTAGCATCTTGACTGATGGTAGCGCACAGTGATCATGATCATTGATGCTAGCTACGAGTTGCGGTGAGCGGTCAGCTTCCGGTACGCCGTCCATCACCTCCGAGCTATTGCTGAGCCACTTGCGGAGGTGGAAGCTGCCCTGCTCAAGGATGTCCTGTACTGTCTGCTGTGTGCGGATGGCTTCCGGTACGGAGACAGCAGAGTGCAGCAGATCATCCACATACATGTCTCGGTCAACGATCTGCAACATGGCTGGGTCATACTTGTCGGCTGTCTCGCGGCACACCACTTGTAGCGCCTTGCATGCCAGGTACGGAGACGCCTTGATGCCGAACACCAACCTCTGGAACTCGTATACGCGTGAGTCCCACACAAAGCGATGATATCGGCGGTCTTGCTCAGCCAGCACGACTTGCAGGAACATCTCGGTAATGTCCGCCGTGAGCGCTACTGGCTCCTTGCAGAACCGCAGAAGCACTTTCACTAGGTCATTCTGCAGAGCGGGTCCAGGGTACATACACTCATTGATCGACGTGCCGTCATACTTAGCAGCAGCATCAAAGACGACACGTACCTTCGTGGTGGCCTTGTCGTCTCGTACAATGGCGAAGTGCGGCAGGAACCACTGGTCGTCGCCATCTGCCTCAACCTCTGCTGCCGACACTGCGCGCACATAGCCTTTGTCAATGTGGCTACGGATGACCTTGCCGTATGCTGCCTTCAGCTCTGGACGCTTGTCCAGCGATTTTTCTAGCATGCGCAGGCGATGGTCCGCCATGGCGCGATTAGCGGTGACACCAGGCTCGGAGTTGCTGTGGACCCATGGGATTGCCATGGTGACTCGCTGATCATGGAAGCTGATGGATTTCTCAACGATCTCCTCAGCCAGCTTCTCTGCAGGGGTGATGTAGGTGCCTTCGTGCTTCATACCGACTGCCTCCAGATTCCAGAAATTCTGGACCAGGCTGTCTATGCTGCATTCGCCGTATAAAGCATGCACGAAGTTGACAGACAACTCGTCATCACTGGGTGCACTGGGCGTTGGGCCCATACACACCCATCCCAGTGGCGTCTTGCGGGCAATTGGTCCACCACTGCTGCTTCTGTACTCCGCGAGTGATGCGTGGGCATCAATGACGTCTAGACCAATCAGGAGGTCGACCGTGGTGCTGGAGATTTCGGGAAAGTCTATGAACTGCAGATGTTCATAGCTGGACTTGTACCGGCTCCAGTCGACGACCTGCGTCTTCTTGGTCACACGATCATATACCCATGCCTTGAGCGGGTATGACACTGTTCCATCAATGGATTCCATCTGCACCTTGACCAGTTCCCGATAGCCGGAGGTCTGCTGCGCACCAATCGTGGATGTGTTCAACATGTGAACTTCACCTGCCATGTCCAACTCATGGGCTACATCCTCCCGTATGAAGCTTGCAGTCGAGCCTGAGTCCAGCATGGCCGTACAGATTGCCGACTTGCCAGTTGGGCCAATAATCTTCACTGGCACGGTAGCGAAAGCGGTAGTCTGCGGCACGCTGACACTAGCATGGTGAGAACTTTCCTGCCGAGGTGCCGTAGCTGCTGGTCGCATCGTAGCGGGATTCTGCGCTGCAGCTTGTGGCTGCACTGACTTGCTGTAGTGCAGAAGTGAGTGGTGCCTCTCTCCACAGTGGCAACGTTCCAGCTTCTGGCACTCACGCGCCCAGTGTCCATGCTCCAAACAACAGCTACACAGCTTGGCACGCTTGACCAGGTCCCAGCGGCGCTTGATTGTCAGCGCCCTGAATTCCGGACACTCTGCTGTGGCATGGCTCTTGCTGCACTTGGCACACTGCTGAGTACTGAGCTCCACAGCATACACAGCAGATGACCTAGGCTTTGGCGGGACCGCAGGAGGTGTCTTGTTCAACTTCTCTGTGCCGACTGTCGCCAAGATGTCATCGGCTCGCTTAGCGTTCTGGACCCGTTTTACCAGCCAGAACGACAACGTGGTTGCGTTGCATTTGCTGTCTGGATGTTGTTCGTAAAATCGTATAACTACACTTCTGGGTAGCTTCTCCAGCGCACTTAGGAATAGCTCCCTACCAGGGGTCTCTCCAGCCAAGTCCAGGTTCATGAGCACATTTCTGAGCTTGACAGCAAACTTCCGGACAGACTCGGTGTCCCTGTCAGAGGCAATGCGTGGGTGATTCAGAATCTCTCTCTCTTGCAAGGCAAGATGGCGGTCAGAACCACCAAACCAGCGCTCAAGCTCCGTCCAGGCTGCAGTGTATGCACCCGGACCGTCGAACATATCCGCGATAATGTCTTCGGCCGAGCTACCCTGCAGCGCCTCCTTCAGTCGTGCCAGTTTATATTCGTCAGAGACGAAGCGGTCCTCGTCCACGAGGCGCTTAAATGTTTGTTTCCACCGTACAAACTGCTGGGTCCTGCCACTAAATTTGGGCAGCTCTAGTGGCTTCAGATGGTGAAAAGCGCTTACTCCATGTGGCCGTTGCATACTGGCAAGCCAATCGCTAACATGGGGGTCGACAGCAGATTCCGTTAGAGGAGACCACTCAGAAAGTCTACTGGCAGGAGCACTATAACCAACTGACGTCACACTTAGTCTGCTGCTCAGACTACTTGGCTTTGGTGGTGGTGTTGGCCGTGTGCGTGGTGCTGGTAGAGGTGGCACAGGCCGCATGTGCGGTGGTGTTGACGGTGGCACAGGGGTAACCTGTTCTGCGACTGTTGATTGTTGGCCTGATGCCACTTGGCCAGAAACCGACTCAACAGGCGAATCCAAGATCGCCTCAGCAGCAGCCATCACACCAACACTCTCCTTATCAAACTTCGCCTCCCACTCGTCCAACTCATTCAGCAGTTGCTCACTCTCTTGGGATTCCAACATGCTGCGCATAATTTCTAAAACCGAATTCAGCTCTGACCGTACAAATTCTAATTCACGGACATCAGGCTGCAAATATCGGCGAGACGGCGACGAGCAAGCAATCAGAGTTCGCAAGCGGTTACTGATCCGCGTGTGGCGTCTACGGAGGTTTGTTCTCCGACGAATCAACTCTTTCCAGCGGTCCTCAAGTTCCTCAACAGGAGTTTCACCCACGCTCGTACCATAATGGCGTGGCGTAAAACTACGAGTCACAAACTCTGGTGGTGGCGGAAACGCCATTACCACCGCTGACACTACTAGTCGAAACCTGTCGGATCCGGCTCGAAGGACCAAATGGTTCACCGGTTCCCTCGCAAACCCACACTTGCATCAGACACAACCATTGGAAGCATCGAACTATTTAGAAGACTGTATTACCAAACATGTTCTCAAAACACCATTGAAGGAACATGGCCAACTTCCGCGACGAGGTGTTACGAGCTTACGACAGACACACACCCTCTAAGCCCAATCTGACGCAGGAGGAGCGGGTGGAGCTGAAGCGACTTCGCACAGACCAAGAAACCATCATCAAACCATCGGATAAAAGTAAAAAACTCGTTGCTATGAGACAGGAGCTGTATTTGCAGAAAGCAGAAGACATATTATCGAACATGACCATGTATGAGAAAGTAGATTTGACCATAGAGTCCTACGAGACCAAGACACGAGAAGTAATACTGTCAGAGTGCAAGAACATGGATTCAAAACTCCTAAAGTCAATCCTACCAAGCAGTACGAAGTTCCCCGAGTGGTACGGTCTTCCAAAGGACCATAAGCAGAACTTACCATTGCGACCCGTGGTAGCAGCGTGCGACAGCCCAACGACTGGAGTATCTATCGTATTGGAGCGCATCCTACAGCAGCTCATTCAATTTGTCCCGGCCCACCTGGCTAACACGACGGAAGCAATAACCCACATCTGTGACGCATGTCCGGGATTGAACGCCCCCGATGGCACCATTGTTATGTCCATGGATGTAGTCGGGTTATATCCGAGCATACCTATTCGGGAGGGCGTTCAGGCAGTGGTGGATATGCTGCAGCAATATTCCCAGCGGATCGACATGTTTGGGCTGAGTGTGAGCGGGGTACGGAATCTGCTGCTGTTTGTTCTCAGCCACAACTATTTCAGATTTGGCCATCAGATCTATCACCAAGTGGACGGGGTTGCAATGGGTAACAATCTTGCACCCCCATTTGCGATTCTATTCATGCATACGGTTGAGGCCAGGCTTCTGCAGGATTCTCCGTTAGTACCGCTCCTCTACAAACGCTACATCGACGATATCCTGCTGCTATGGACCCACGGCAGAGAGAGCTTGATGCGGTTTGTGCAGCATTTCAACTCTGCACACCCAAGTATCAACTTCACATATGAGCTCAGCGAGGTGAGTGGCTCCATAAATTATATGGATATCACAATTATGATCCAGGAAGGCAAGCTGGCATACAAGCTGTACCAGAAGGCATGTGCTAGTGGTCTACTCATTGATTATACTTCGGCAGTTCCCCACCATATCAAATTGGCAGTTGCTTCGTCACAATTCCTAAGAGCTCAGAGGCTCTCATCGAATACCAGAATGCGTGCAGAAAGTGAAGCGATGGTTCATGAGCAATTAAGATTGAACAATTACCCAGAGAAAATCATTGAAGAGGCACGCACTGCCTCCATAAGGCCAAAGCGTCGTCGCCATGCCAACCCATGCTGCGCATTTCTAAAGCTTCCATATAAGTCAGATAAAGTACATCAAGCAGTGAATAAAGCAATCAGAAAGTATAAAATTCCGGTTAGAGTCGTATATGAGCACACCGGTAGCCTGAGGCGCACATTGTGTCGCTCCGCCCTCGTTCCTCCTCTATGTGTCAAGGCTGCAAATCCGCTACAACCGAAAAAGAGAGGTCGCCCAAAGGGGCCATGTATCTCGTGTATATCCGGGGGACAGGATGTATGTATGCAGAAGAATGTTGTATATCAGCTGAAGTGCAAAGAATGTCCGGAACAATATGTTGGTGAGACTGGCCGCTTTCTGGAAACTCGCCTGGAAGAACATAATGGTGAGGCAAGACGCCAGGAACTCGACAAGCCATGGGGCCAACATTTTCGCACCACTCACCCTGGATGTAAGCTTAACTATGGGCAAAGTGCATTCTCTGCAGTTGAAGTAATAGGAAGAGAGCCTGATCGAGCCCGTCGAAAACTGCGCGAGGCGATTGAGATTCGTGATGCCAAGCCCCATGTGAACATAAGCACCGGATGGGATTTGTTGTGAATTTTCTCAGCTTCCCCTGCTGCTACTTCAATATCACTGAATAATTATAATATGAGGCGGGTCACTCAAAACCATTCTATTCCTGATGCCTCGTCGCGTCCCTGGTGGTAACAGTTTGGCATGGAAGTTTTAACCTCATAGTGCATTGACTCATGGGGCTCCGTGCTCCCCTCCTAGATCCTGTGCTAGAATTAACACCATAATTATTTGGCATGTACCCTCACTTCGTAGAGCACAACGGCGCGCTCTTCTTCTCCGTGATGTGCACAGTTGCACCTTCTCTCTCCCCCCCCCCCCCCTCTGTATAGAGGTGACATAACTCGCATCATTTTATTTTTTGGCGCTACACTCTGTGCAACGCCATTCACAGAGCACAATGCGCGCTACCTTTTGCTGCTTCTCCTCCGTGATGTGCTAGTTGCGCCTTTTTTTCTCTCTCTCTGTCATACTAGGTGACATAATTCGCATCTTTTTTGGCGCTACACTCTGCGTATATACTGCTCTTGTGTGGCTTCCACGGTATTCATTGTTATTACCTGATGATGGCCAAGAGCCGAAACGTTGTAAAATAACGGAACTGGTTCGGATGTGATATGCAGCGCTATGGGAATGGGTGTGTCCACCCGAATTCTTTTCACCATTGAAGAATCTAACTCAAAAAAGAACAAAGAACGGAGAGCTGGGGACGCACGTACCCGGCCCCGTACCGGACACACAGCCAAGAAGGACGACACCGTAGCGTCCCCACGCTTGACTGGCAAAGAAAACAGCAAGCAAAGAAAATCGGCCAGCGGGCGCAGTTCAAACATCTTGAACGACACGCTCAAAGCAAAACACGTGACAGAAAATAATGCATGATGTCATCTGTACTCACGCGGACATGCAAAAAGGTCAAATCTACACAAAAGCGAGTGCCGCAAGAAACAACACAAATAAATAATAATTCAAACAGCGAAGAACTAGAAAGGCAGATTTCTAATTATCGAAGAACAAGAATGTATCGTAGAGTCCCAGCGCAACTGCCGGAGGATGCTGGCACCCACCAGACGGGTGGTGGTTGCCCCTGCCAGAGAGATAGAACGAAAACTGAAGCAGAGGAGCCACGTTACAAATAGTGAAACGCACGAGGTAAGAATAATCGAGCAGTGTCCAATTACGACATACTGAGTAATATACATGTTAAACGAAGACAAACACTAACAAATGGAGAACGTTCCAACAGCTAGTTTGTGTGTTTCTGAACATTCAAGCGATGCCGACGCGGATCCCGCGAATATTATTATTATTAGTGAGGTAATATTGCATCATTCTTACCTGTTGTTGGTTGACAACATGAAACAAGGTGGAGGACACCGTGACCTTGTTTCATGTTGTCAACCAACAGCAGGTGTGAACTAAAACAAGGTTTATCCACTACTATTCTTACCTGTATTGAGGTAATATGACATCATTTTTACCTGCAGTGAGGTAATATGACATCATTTTTACCTGCAGTGAGGTAATATGACATCATTCTTACCTGTAATGAGGTAGTGTGAAGAACACTCGGCGAGTAGTGTCCGTAGCAGCCTGTGAGACACTAGTCGAGATTTGAAGGATGAACACGACCACCAAGTACACCTGGACGCAGTACAACACACACACAGACATGTTCACGTTCACGTAGCTGAACGTGCTCAAATTGTCAATGATGATATCGGCGATACAGCCGCACAACATTTCCCACGGTGAGCAACAGGTACGACGCATGCAGCTGAACCATCGCAGGCACAAACTGAACCCGCTGCGCCTCACAATACAGTAAATTATCATGTCCATTCCCAGAGGGAACTCACGACAACCGCTTATACCCAGTGAACCCTCACAAACCCAATGCAAGTACACGTATCTCTCCAAGATATCACGAGCAGCTAATGCAAGTGAATTCAGTGTTGTCAAGTCTGTTGTCGTGGCAAAATTTCCTGAATTTTCGTCTCTGAAGAAACATTTTCTGCACTTACCAACCCCAAGATGAACTGGAAGAATGCAATGGTTCCGTAGCCGACGAGTGGATTGCTGAACAAGAACGACCAGAGATACCCTAGCGGTATTCCACTCCAGCCGAACAACAACTGAACACAAAGGAGAAAGGAACAGACAACAGCCATTGCAGGACAGTAAGGTATCCAGTGAGGGGAAGCAGAAGGTGAGGGGCAGGGCAGGAGCTGTGGGGCAGGGCATGGAGGTGAGGGGCAGGGCAGGAGCTGTGGGGTAGGACATGGAGGTGAGGGGCAGGGCAGGAGCTGTGGGGTAGGACATGGAGGTGAGGGGCAGGGCAGGAGCTGTGGGGCAGGACATGGAAGTGAGGGGCAGGAGCTGTGGGGCAGGACATGGAAGTGAGGGGCAGGAGCTGTGGGGCAGGACATGGAGGTGAGGGTCAGGGCAGGAGCTGTGGGGCATGGAGGTGAGGGGCAGGAGCTGTGGGGCAGGGCATGGTGAGGGGCAGGGCAGGAGCTGTGGGGCAGGACATGGAGGTGAGGGACAGGGCAGGAGCTGTGGGGCAGGACATGGAAGTGAGGGGCAGGAGCTGTGGGGCAGGACATGGAGGTGAGGGGCAGGAGCTGTGGGGCAGGGCATGGAGGTGAGGGGCAGGAGCTGTGGGGCAGGGCATGGAGGTGAGGGGCAGGGCAGGAGCTGTGGGGCAGGACATGGAGGTGAGGGTAGGGAGATGGAGAGCAGGAGCTATGGGGCAGGGCAGGAGCTATGGGGCAGGGCAGGAGCTATGGGGCAGGGCAGGAGCTATGGGGCAGGGCAGGAGCTATGGGGCAGGGCAGGAGGCGTGGGGCATTCCAGAGCCCTACATAGTACTACGATTGTGTGATTCGGAGAAACCTGAAAAAGGCTGAAATACAGTACATGTATACGATACAGTTCTATGGCACACTCCGATATCATAACTACTCACCAGCAAAACAACTACTGCTCCAAAGTTAGAACCCTTGAAGGCGTCAATGTCGAACGCCGCATATACGATCATGAGGAATACGAGTGGGATCAGGTAGTTGATCATGTCCCACACGTAGTTAGCCACCCAATACACAGAGATGTGCACTCCGCTGACAAACTGAATGTGCTTAGACTGGACAAGATAACACAGGTATTCACAGGCACACACACACAAACAAACACACACATACACGCACATACATATGTACACACACACACACACACACACACACACACACACACACACACACACACACACACACACACACACACACACACACACACACACACACATACACATACATGTGCATCACACACGTACACGCGCATACATGCGCGCGGGCTCGCAGGCACACACACACACACACACACACACATACACACAACAGACATTATTTGTTACGGAAGACCTCTAAACAGTGGCAGCAGGGTCCAACCTGCCCAGACACACTCACACTTGTACGGAGCTTATCACATGAGAGATGGGCCAAGCCAAATACTTGTAGTCTTCCATGAGCTAAGCCCAAAGTATTGATTTGTATGTGCATGCATTTACTTTGGGTGCCGAAGACAGGAGGTCTGTCTTTCTACCCTCAACTGGCTCAATCTGTATTTATACGATCAGTCTGCCAGTCTAGGACATTTCTTACTTTGGATCGATACTCGTCAATCGGGTTGAATGCAAAGCTGGCAGTCAGGAAAGACATTCCGAGGGTAGCTACAATCCCAAACGACAGAGAGCCACCATCGCTTGAAACAGCTTCCGCCTGCCAGGATCAAGAAGACACAGTGACAATAGCAGACAGCATTCGTGCCCTAAACAGGATTTCAAACACACATTCAATGTACCTGAAGTAGTTCTTCTCAAGAAGTAATCGTCAAAGTCAATATCACCATGCTGCATGCAACACAACGTCAATGGCACCTCGCTACATGCAACACGACGTCAATAATACCATGCTGCGTGCAACACAAGCTGATGTTGAGGCTTGCGAACAGAACAGCAGCCTACACAAGACATGTGCATACAGTGTAATCTGTTAAAAGCACAGGCCATACAGTGACTACTTCATCAAAGAGTTAGACCAAACGGTGTAATTTCCCGTCATGTGATCCTGTACACGGTGGGACCTCGTTTGGGCTCTCTTGCACGGTCGGGTTAGGCAGCAGGTTCATTGAGCGGTAATGTACATACGTAGACATGCAGAGATGGAGGTGGTCGGTACCAGTCTCCATGGAAACACATTCAAAAACCTACCTGGTCTTCCACGGTCTTGTCCAGCGGACTGTTGACGGTGGTGATGGAGTAGCTAGCGTCATTCAGCGTGTTGCGTAGATGCATGTTAGACCAAGTGTTGACGGCGTATGGCAAGGTGTGAATACCCTGGAATGCAGCAACAACAATCGCGGTGTCGATGACGGTGATGACAATGGAGGAAACAGCAGCAGCAACAGCAGCAGCAACAGCAGCAACAGCAACAGCAGCAACAGCAGCAGCAGCAGCAGCAACAGCAGCAACAGCAGCAACAGCAGCAGCAGCAGCAGCAACAGCAGCAGCAACAGCAACAGCAGCAGTAATAACAGCAGCCGCACCAGCAGACACAAATACAGGCACAAATTCGATGACAATGACGACAGTGGCAATAGCAGCAGAAACAATAACAGAGACAGCAACAGTGGTGATGTCCACAACGACAACGGCAGCAATATCACAATAACAGCAACAACGACGACGATGACGGATGGGCGTGAGCAGTGGCAGTAAGACCATCAGCACCAAACACATCATGACATGGCAGTAAGACTATCAGCACCAAACACATCATAGCATGGCAGTAAGACCATCAGCACCAAACACATCATGAGATGGCTCACATTATAATTATACAAGTAACATTCAACATGCTGCAAGAAGTAAGATAGGAAGGCTAAACTGCATCAGAGATCTTAGCACTCATGCATGGGACTGTGAATGACGAATTTTCACACAGATTTTACGTGCACTCCCCACTGACCTTAGCTGAATGCCAGACTCTGGCATACATGTTATAGCCTTCCGGATCATACGCCGTCTGGAAACAGGATGGCACAGGTAGGTATGCTGTGCAGTTGGGGCTGTTGCCATACGATATGGTTTTCAATGGGTCAGGCTGGTCGCAAGGCACGGCAATCTCTGAGAACATGATATACATGCACATATGTAGGTGTGCACATGCACGCATGCACACACACACAAACACAAACACACCACTAGAGCGTTACCATTCGACCCAAATCAACCCTGTGTGTGTGTTTGTGTGTGTGTGTGTGTGTGTGTGTGTGTGCGTGTGTGCGTGTGTGCGTGTGTGCGTGTGTGCGTGTGTGCGTGTGTGCGTGTGTGCGTGTGTGTGTGTGGGTGTGTGGGTGTGTAACTGTGCTTGAAGGGGACGGTTGCACTTTTTGTAGCTCCGTTTTATCTGAGTTTTCAGTCGTTCCTCTTACTAGTCTTAGGCCACGGGGTGGCTCTGGGTCCACCAGAGTCGCCCCTGGCGTGTTTCTGAATTTGCTGGGGCGAGGGTTCCGCGACGCGGTCGCCAGGGCAGTGTATTTTCTGTCACGACCGTTGTCGTCCTCGTCTCTCCATTCGCGGTGGTGTAGCTGACCCCCGAATGGTTTCAAACTGCGAAGCTCGGAGTACAGTGGTGGCAGAGGCATGAGCTATGAGTGGAGACGGTTGCTGGAGATGGATGGTGATGAAGGGAGAAGAGTTACGCTGCCTGACGACGCGTGGGCAATTGTTTGATCCTGCAATTTCAGTTCGAGCGCGGTGGACTTCTAGACGATGTGTCCTCATGGCTGTTTTTCAACGCTTGGCCTATCGCTGATATCCCTGCATGGAATGTTCTTCCAGTGGAGTCCAGGTGGGACTTCGGGTGCCCACACTCCATCACCTGGTTGATTGTTTCGGAACTGCAATAATACAGGTTCAAACGAGAGAGCTTGGAAGCTCAGGGCCCTACGCTATGCTTTATGCTTTTTTGCCTAGCTCATCGTACATGTTATTAGAACTGATGGAAATGTTTTTTCATTGTATATGTGGCTATATAGGTGGCTATACTGCTGGCGCTCTTCACGCGTCAAAGAGGACACCATTGCATGATTTTTCCTCTACCATAGACCGCACAGTTTCCATGTGCGCAGCTGCAGTAGCATGACGCGAATCAGCACGATTAAGCCTCCTATGCTCATTTCTTGCATTTGTGTCGTCCGACGTTTCTTGGGACCAGCACTGACTCTGTCGATCACGGGCGTTCTGGAGTCGATGGGATGTCTGTCCTGACGTTTCCTGTGACCGGCGCTGACTCTGCCGATCACGGGCGATCTGGACTCGACGGGATGTCTGTCCTGACGTTTCCTGTGACCGGCGCTGACTCTGCCGATCAAGGGCATTCTGGAGTCGACGGGATGTCTGTCTTGACGTATCCTGGGACTGGTGCTGACTCTGCCGATCACGGGCATTCTGGAGTCGACGGGATCTCTCTTCCGACGTTTACTGTGACCAGCGCTGACTCTGCCAATCACGGGCGTTCTGGAGTCGACGGGATCTCTCTTCCGACGTTTCCTGTGACCGGCGCTGAATCACCCATTCACGCTTATTTTGGAGACGACGGGATCTCTCTTCCAAAGTATGTTTTTGCTGACGCATCCTATCACCTATTCGGCGTCTATTCTAATTTAATTTCCTCCTCGTCTCCCTATTTCTTTCCAAATCTCCGTCTACATCAGGGAGTCGTATACATAATACGACGAATATTGGTACTGTACGGGACAGATACGGAAGCCAGCAAATATTGTGGACAGCTGTTATGTACAATCCTGTAGAGCCTTTGTAGTCACAGATACGGGACAGATACGGGACAGATACGGGATAGCTCCAGGCGTGACACAAACACACAAACAAACAAACACCAAATTAAAGCTGTGTGGACCCTGGCTAGCGCCAGACGTTACTGAAGTAACGTCTTCTGCATAGCTACGGGAATAATTATTGTTTCCTTTTTGTGCGTATCTCTTGTTATCTCTCTTTTCTATACGTCGCACACCAGATGTACTACTATCGCCGTCTTTCTCCTGCTATCTCTCTCTGTTTGCTGTTTTTGTTTTTGTTGCCACTGCCCCTCATCATACCCATGCTTGGGTGGAGGGCGGCGTGACCCGTTAGGGTAGCTGTCAATGCAGTACAGTACAGTGTGCGTGTGTGTGTGTGCGTGTGTGTGTGTGTGTGTGTGTGTGTGTGTGTGTGCGTGTGTGTGTGTGTGTGCGTGCGTGTGTGTGCGTGTGTGTGCGTGTGTGTGCGTGTGTGTGTTACAAGCGAGCATCCGCACACTACACTACCAACACATCACGACAAATACGCACACTGCAAGAAGAAGAAAAGTGTAACTGTGAGTAGCAACACTGAGCATGACGTGAGTAGCAACACTGAGCATGACGTGAGTAGCAACACTGAGCATGACGTGAGTAGCAACACTGAGCATGACGTGAGTAGCAACACTGAGCATGACGTGAGTAGCAACACTGAGCATGACAGTCCAGTCAGCCCTGCGCTGTCCGCCGCGCTGTTAGTTAGCAAAACACTACGTTCATAGTTCATAGCCGATGACCATACCTTGATAACAGTTCGCCTCAATGTCCATGGCACGGCCATCGCCCCTGACCGCATCGGGCAAGTCACTGCCATCACCTGAGTGCAATGAGTATCCGGATTGCCACTCCTTGAAGTAATCACCCGTGTTGGCATTCTGTATGGCAAACATACAATGATACAAGACATGGCATCTCAATTGACTGGTTGTGACAGACTGGAGTCGAACAATAACATAGTGTGATCAGGGACAGGGAGATTGAACCGGGCACTATCGTGATTGGAGGCAGGGTAGTTGACCCGGGCACCCCCGGATGTGGTGCAGGATAATAGACCCGGGGACTGAAAAAATAGGGCTTGAAAGCGCTACGTCGCAGCCAGACTGCAGCCGCGCACTTTCAGATTTTGCATGCATCCATACTTGTTTGTACAGTTGTCCTTCACACAGGGGTGGCACACCCACAGGTAATGAATGGGACTGGGCCCTCCCAGCCGGGGACCCAGTCCTGGTACAGAAAAGTGACACTAGCATGCGACATGAAAGGCCTACACGAGGTCAATATATTTGTATTATGACCCGAAAATTTCTGCCATTGTCCGATATTGCGCATGCGAACGAGAAACATGGTGTTTTGGGGCAAAGTTCTCAGCTAGATGCTAGGAATGTGAGATTTCTAAAGACACATAGTGCTAGTGACATACTGCGCCTGCTTACCTCAAGCACCCTAGCTTGGAACCATGTGGTTTGACGGCGAGCAGCAGTGAGTGTGGGAGCACTCGGGCATTGGTCATTGTCTTCGCATCTGCAGTGATACACATAATGGGGTGGAGGTAATTAACACACATTCACTCTGACTCAGACCTGCCCATCGCGGAAGCGATGATAGCGAACTGCTATGTTAGACATATCAACTTGTGCTGGGTTAACACCATTCAACAGCTTGCAAGGCTGATGAATTGACCGCCACTGATTTTTAGCCTGGTACTCACCACACAGCTGAATGAAGTGGATTTTTCTGGCCAGTGAATCCCCTTTTTTTTACACACACACACCGCCACACAATTTCTACGTATTAGAAAGGAGCCAGGCTGCATCATTATGCTCCCGGTTGCCTAATCAACGGGGCACTGCGCTTGACAGACAATGATGCTGGGTTCGAATCCCTGCCAGTAGATCCTTCCCTTTTATCAGATTCCTTATTGGCGACCATCGTACAATGCTTTTGTTGGTTATCGTTGGTTATCGTTGGCTTTGGTTGGTATATATTGAAATTTGAAACGATACGACAATAGGACGATATGACGGTATAACATGGACCTGAAAATGGGGATGCGACTTACAATCGGGAGAATACGGTAGACTATTGTCGCAGTGGTCTTTACACACACGGTTAGCTCTGCATGTGGGTAGCCTGAACCTGTAGATTGTACTTACGATCCGGAGAACTCTCTCGCCAATGTTGCCGTATCCAGTCGTCGCCGGCCATTGAGCGTGGCGCGTGCGTTCAGACAGACGCTACATTCCTTGTAGCCAAAAGACTCGCCACAGCTCGAGAATACTCCCAACTGCACGTTCGCAAACCACAATCACAGGTCAGAGAAGCTATGCAATAATTATGGCAACTGTATTCTTGTATTCAACTGACCGGAGGATGTACCCAGTATGCTGCGGACAGTGCTCAACACAACGTGGAGGCAGAGCGTAATACAGAGAACAACAGAACAACAAGGACAATCAAGGCTTGTTTGCCGCTACTCAAAGTTTCATGCTTACGCAATAATCAGGCAACATGAGGATGGGGTGCCGACCATGCCGGTATATATGCCAGTGACATATCAACCTTATTCAAGTGACATGATTAGGGTTCTCGGAATGACATCTGTTGTGTTCACTACTAACACCTCAAAAGTTTCAGGATCGCACAGACGCCACAAGACAAAAGGTCACGTAATTCTTTACGGACTATAATGAATGAACAGTAGAATACATTGAGAAGAAGAGACTGGAAAAATACGAACTACATCGGAAAGAGAACTCTAGAACACTAAAGAAAACAAACCACAGCATCAAGGAAACGAACAACGCATGAGGGGTAAAGCGCTGGCCAGCCACAACGTGCGTCCAACTTTGGCATGAGCGTACAGAAGAGCGTACAGCGCTCGGAAAGCGGAAGCTAAATTTGGCGGCAAAGCGACAGCAATAGTACGGCGCGCGGCACATAAGCAGTACGAGGCGAGGCACGTATACGCGTGTGCGGCAAACATTACACACCATGTACCATATATGCATGAACAGCGCGGGGCGCATACTAACTCATTCAACATCAGTGCGCGGCGCAGGCATCCAGCTAGCTGGCGCAAGCATGATCATAATTGCATGCCATCACGCAATCAGCGCACATAAATCGCGCATCAAATAAATAAGTCAACGAGCTAGCAAGAACACAATTCAAAAATGCAACGAAGAAATAATTACTATTCTAGTCGGTTATTCGCATGGGACCAAGCGCAATGTCCAAGCTGATGAACTGTGATTGCACAAGGTAAGCCCAAGCTCCTGAGCTAACCGTTCTGGTGAGCAGTCTTCTTCGTGCTGCAAACACACACTACACAATGTGTCGTATCTCGTAACAAGTACTGTACCAAATCACAACGAACACTAACAATACGCAATAGTAAACAATAATCAAAAACACTACGCAAAAAAGCAAAGCAAGCAGCACCTAGCCAGCAGGAGTCACGGTCGCAACGAGATCTCGACGACACCCCAGAAGACCTTTCTCCGACACGATACACAACAACATCACTCAGCAGCCATGGGACTTTCTTTGTTCGGATTCAGAACAAAGGAAAATCGTTCACAGTACTCCAACACACAACACTGCAACACACAACACTGCAAATAACGATTTCTAAGCCAGCCTGATTCTGGGATGATGAACTTGGCGAGGAAAAAATAAGAACATTCCCGTCTCCGTTCCCGCGGCAACAGAACTCTCGACTGGTGCCAACACCAGTGGCAGACACGTGACCTAACTATGAGCTGAGGTGTGTGTGTGGAGGGGGGGGGGGGGGGGGGGGGGGCAGCTACTGGCACAAGTGCCGAATGCCCAATTTATCACATCCATGAATACGGTAACCGGAGTGGCCACTCCAAACCAATACAGACAGTGCTGATCCGAGGTCCCTTTCAAGAGGCTTAGCAAAACATGCATTTTACTACAATCGCTAAACTACACCATCGTTTTCAACTGCCCGTCACACAGAGTAGCACAACACAGTCATAATAACAAGAAAAGAAAGAGAGAAACAGGACGATGCTCTTACATTGCCTTGTCCACCGAAATAGGTCACATTGGCGTAACGTTCCGCAATGCACGACTCGTGCAAGATGAAGTTTTCGCTGCAGCAGTCGGGCGAGGCGTTGCCCGGTGAAAAGCGCACAGAGTCGGCGGTGATATCCATTGGTTCGATGTTGGATGGATTGCTCAGGTAACCAAAGCCAGGCGAAGACTAGAAACAGAGACACACGGGCAGGACAGGACAAGGCAAGGCAACAGTCACTGAGTGTGTGCAAACAGGAAACCATTTCAACCTTTAGAAGAGGCCACAGCCAGAGTGGCAGTGAGTGGCAGTGATAGCGATGCTGCAGCAGAATCCAAACACAACTAAAATGTAACTAAGTAACTGATACTTGTGCTGGGATGGCACCGTCAACAGCTTGCAAGGCACAAAAGTTTACCCCCACCACTAGTTAGCCAAACACCATAGGTATTTACTTGCCAAATTACATCGGGTAGAGGGAATGTACGACCTCAAGAATAAATCCATCCATATTTGGTCAATTTCTCCACCTCTTTCCGTTCCGTATATGGACTATCTGTACTAGATGTGTGAATCTGCTTATCCTCTACACTCTAAATATGGTGGTACAATGGTAAACTTGGAACAGCTAGGATGTCATAACCATTATCATAAAGACATCAGCTACGATCGTTATCATAAAGAGCTAGGAATCCATGTTTCGCAAAGCAAGCAGTGGGGAAGTCCCCCTCCCCAAAAAAACACACACACAAACACTATGTATACAACACCAACGTACACCCACACGTGCACGCACACATGCCTGCACACGCGCGCACGCACACACACATGCCTGCACACGCGCGCACGCACACACACACACACACACACACCGCACACACACACACACACACACACACACACACACCGCACACGCATGGAAATACGTACCGTATTCAACGGGGTGCGTTTGCAAACAGGATCAGGGCAAGTCGGGGAATCGCGATAATCAGCAGTGTAGGCACGAGTAAATTTGAGATTGCTGAATTTCAGCGTGAGGTCCGGGTCAGAGCGAATAGTAGGTACAAGCTTGATGACGAGCAGTGCACAGATGGTCAATACGATCGGGAAGAGAAGCTGTAGAACAATGACGGTAGGGTGACGGATGCTGGTCAGGAAGCGCTTCGTGAACATGCCGCGGAACTGCTGGAACCAGAGCGACGATCCTTGCAGCAGATCTGCACGGATAGCAGCACAAGAGAATAGCACACGACACTCTGGGACGTCACAGGGAAATGGGGAGTGGTACATTTTTCAGATTTTTTGTTTGGTGAAAGGTCCTAGCCGATCCTTCGCCTTCTGGAAAATAAGTGACAATCGGAAAGGCAGTAGAAGCGTGAGCCAGCACTTCTCGATCCAAATTTCATCATACACGCACATTTACCACTGCGTTCATGTGCAATTTGAAAATAAAGTAGATGAGACCCACAACCAAAGTGGTCAAAGACCGAAAATCCCATTCGCCGCATCCATGTTTCCCTAGTGCCTGGCCACGAGTTCCCATCAGGACTTGAACCTGGTACCCTCTGAAAGCGAACAATAAAACTCAGAACTACGGAGCCACCTTTCCCGACTCAGGGCACACCACTGAGATATGCTTACCGGATGTCATGTCCATGTTCTCCATAGCTTGTGGCTGCTGGGGCAGGTCTGCCGCGTCGTGCTCCTCACGTTCGTAGGACAGCTGCGAGTATTGTCGCTTGACCACCGAGTTCCTTCTCTCCAGTCTGTGGCACACGTATATCGCAGGGGTACAGAATACGACTGTTGTCGCAGGGGCAAGGATGCACCTGGTGTTTTGTTGTAATTGCTAGAAAACTTGAACCGCATTTCATTCGCCTATGCTACACACAGCCCATACCACACACACGCTACCAGGACATCGAGATGCCGTACTGTGAAGTGTCGCTCGAGGTGGTGTCTTTCTCTGAACTTGTTTTCGGCAATCCGTCGTACACAAAGGCACACAATAAAAACCTTGGCAAATTCCGTTGCGACTCAGAGTTTCATGGCTGAACCAATTATCAGACAAGGTCATTGTGTGCCTTCACGTATTACCATATCATGGCACACGGCACTACAACACCAGCACAGCACCCACCTGCATACCTAGAAGGTCCAACAGAAAACCTGCAGTAACTATAGCTTGGCTGGGTGATTACGTCATCATTTCAGATGCTTTGCACTGCAGCTAGTTTGCAATTACGTCATCGCTTGAGATGCTTTGCATTATAGTGTTTATGTGATTGCGTCATCGTTTCGGCTGGTTCACGCTATAGTTGCATTGCAATTACGTCATCCCTTTAAATGCTTCGTATGGAGGGGCAGAACAGTGGCATAACCTCTGCTTCTAGTACTTTGCCACTTAAATCTCAGTCAAGGGCCGGGCACAGAGGGTCAGGGAATTCTTCGACCCCGACGGTAAATGCTGTACGACTTCAATCAGTTCCTACCTCGATTCGAGAGTGACGTCAGCCGACTCGCCGGCACGGTGGAAGACTTCCTCCATGGTTGTCACCGACACACCAAAGCTGCTGATGCCGTATTCAGCGCTCTTGGCTACAAAAAAAGTAGAAGACAGATGCAGAAGAGCAGATCAACACAAGAGAATAAGCCTGGCAGTGGAAAGTTGTAGGATGCAGCCGAGGCACCTTTGAGTGAGAAGATGTCAGAACAATGAGATACATAGGAAATCAGAGCCATTGTGTTACGAGGAAATCATTCACCAACCTTCCAAGTCACTGAAGAGAGTACAGAAGCTGTCCACACCATCGTGAGGGAGAACAAACGACATCTCTGCACCAATATCACCGACAAGACGACCACCTGGCACAAACTTTGTCACGGAATTGACCAGTGCTCCTGTAACCCATACAGAGAACACATACACACACACACATATGGAGAGGGAGGAAGAGAGAGAGAGAGAGAGAGAGAGAGAGAAAGAGAGAGAGGGGGGGAGACAGACAGACAGACAGACGGGCAGACAGACAGACAGACAGACAGACAGACAGACAGACAGACAGACAGACAGACAGACAGACAGACAGACAGACGGACAGACAGACAGACAGGCAGAGAGCAAAATAATAAAATCCATGTGCACCAATTACTTCACATCATTTTTTTCTCATGCAAAAATGAATAATGAGGTTGTGCTTCCAACAAATACAGTTTTTGCCACCCAGTTGTGCAAAAGCTATGCAGTTTTCGTTCTCAAGCATCAACCAACCTTTCCCGCTCTCAGTCTGGTCATTCTTCTTGACGACAGTCAGATGATAGCCAACACCAAACCTACATGCACAAACACACACACACATACACATACACACATACACATACACACACACACACACACACACACATACACATACACACAGGCACAGGCACAGGTATATCATGACATATACATACACATAGATCATCATTCAGTCACAACACCAGTGATATGAGCTACTGGTGTGAGGGGTTGCACGTCTATGTGAGGTGTGTGGCCACTTGGACAGTATTTACACTATGGCTGGCCCATAAAGATATCTATAGGATATCCATTATACTCCACCACCTCACATATACACGATCAGCATTATATTCCATCTACCATCAAGAAGTACAAGCTTAGCAAAAGGGACAGTGAAATTCCGGCAAGAACGAAGAGAGCTACAGAGCAGACAATGAGAAGGATAGACTGACCTACAGACACAGAGAGAAGAAAAGAACCAGCTAACTTGTGGTGGCTTTCACTTGTGTCGGGACGAGCAGACTTCAATTCATACTTTTCTATGCAGGTCTACCCGTTAGAAGCAATTTTAGAAGACCATTAAAACCTGTCCTCCTTCAATTTGTAATCACACTGCAATGTTCATCAATTTACAGCGTTCCACACACTGAGTTGCTTACTTAGTTTTGAGGAAGAGAGAGGATCCACTGCAGACCAACTGCCCATTGGCCATGATAGCGATGCGATCACCAAGAAGATCAGCTTCATCCCTGAACAACAACAGGACCACAGAATTCAGGTAGCAAGATGTTATGGCTGGCTGTTAGCGTATCAAGTGTCCACAAGCTGCATATAGAGCTCATTGTCATCCAAAAGCAGAACTACAACACACTAATGCCAATCAGTCCACTACCATAAACAGTCCACTGCTATAAACAGTCCACAACCATAAACAGTCCACTACCATAAACAGTCCACTGTCATAAACAGTCCACTGCCATAAACAGTCCACTGCCATAAACAGTCCACCACCATAAACAGTCCACAACCATAAACAGTCCACGACCATAAACCGTCCACTACCATAAACAGTCCACTCCCATAAACAGTCCACTACCATAAACAGTCCACAACCATAAACAGTCCACAACCATAAACTATTACTAAATAAAATACCCTTGCATATGCAGGCTTATAATTGGTTCTCCGAAACACGGAATACCCGGAACTCATTCAGTCTCCCACGCGCTGCCTCCACCCTATTCACTAGATCCCCGATCTTTGCTGGCTATGTGTTTTGGGCAACATTACCAACGCAGGCCAAGACCAGCACGTCGATGGTTAATTTTGTTGCTAAAATCTCTGCTCAATTATTGGTTTCATGTATATCCTGCTGGTTTGTCTCCTCCTTTGCCTTCTTTGCCTTTTATTTGTATTCTTTTATCTGTTTTACTGCTGTGGTTGGCTTTCACCCTTGTCTCAGTTTTACTGGCCGTCATCATGATGTGCCATGAGATAATGATATAAATACAAAATACAAAAACACAAAACAGTCCACAACCATAAACAGTCCACAGCCATAAACAGTCCATTACCATAAACAGTCCATTACCATAAACAGCCCACTACCATAAACAGTCCATTACCATAAACAGTCCATTACCATAAACAGCCCACTACCATAAACACAGTATTCAAGAATTTGTCTACATGTAGGCACCCCCAGCAGGTTTATGACTACCAAAGGTGAACATGTGAGTGAGTTCATATCACAACGCCAAGTATGAATTATTGGCAGTATTACAGCACAGGACCTCACATGAAATGCGTGGTAAGTAGCATGGTACGTCCTTCCTTGTGTTTCAGCAGCAAGTCCCAGGTAGCGCGGCGGGCATAAGGATCCATGCCAGACGTCGGCTCATCCAGAACAACCACCTTGGAGCCACCAATTAGCGCAATTGCCACACTGCACGACAACCAGAGAAACCACACCATACATACATGTATACACAATATTGCACTGGACAACAGCCAGAAAAAACGCACCATACATGTACACAATATCGCACTTCACAAAACAGAGAAAACACACATACACGTGTACACAATGTTGCACTCCACAAGAAGAGAGAATACACACATACGTGTTGTACACAATATTGTAGGCAGCCTTGGTCGATGCGGCCGCGAATCCGGCTAACTTTACTTCTTTTTTTCTTTCTTTTTTTCGGTCAACATACCAATACGGAAAGGCAACCTAAGACTAGGATAATGTTTAGCGTGGAGGAGGTACATTCATACAACTGCAGATTGGCTTCTACGTGAGAGTTGAGACACAACATTTCCAAACTTACCTCAACTTTCTCTTCATGCCACCGGACAGTTCCGCCGCCTTCCAGTTAGTTTTGTCTTCTAGCTGCAGGTCTTGGATCATATCTGCTATCTCGCCCTTGGCTTCCACACCACGACGGCCAGTCTGACAAAGTACAAACGGCAGAGAAGACAAAGGTATGTGGCACGGTGCTGAAACTGCTCATCCCTTACCAAGCCAAAAATACAGTATCCACTGACCTACAAAGCCATCTGCGCACATTATAAAGTAGATTTCCCATCACATCCACGAGGTCGATGCCATCTATTCCTCCAGTCAAGAAAGTAACGCAACGGTATCATCTTCCGCAATCCAATTTGCTTGATGCGGCGCATTCATATAACACAAACAATTTAAAAGCACCTGCAATGTGGATCAGGACACGGCTCTCAAATACTTTTTTTTAAGTCACTTTCCTTTAGGAAAGCAGGTCATCAGCTGGCTACCTACACCTACAAGGTACAGGGCACTTACCTTGAGCTCCAAGAAGAACCTCAGGTGTTCCTCCACGGTCAGTGCATCGTACAGGACATTGTGTTGTGGGCACAGGCCCAGGCTCTCGCGCACCTTCTCTATGTCAGTACGTACTGAATGACCGTGTATAGAGGCGTCCCCACTGCTGGGCGGGAAGAGACCCACCAACATAGACATTGTTGTTGTCTTCCCTGAGGACACACAAACACATACGGCAAGTAAAGACAGTTCGCAAAACACCACAAATAATGATCATTACATACGGACACTGGCATTCGATTTTGTACAACTCTTTTCTGCTCCCCTTCTGTATTTATCTTTTTTTTAAATCTTTTTTTGATAATTCCAAGCCACCCAAATAGGGTGGTGTTTGCTGCTTCAGGTAGTAGTTGTCGAGTATCTTACCGGCCTCCTGCTAACTGGCACAGAACATGTTCACATTGTAGACGGGCTCTCAACACTCAACACCTGCTGTATCCTCAGGTCGGCTGAGGGCAAAAAGCCTCACCATCACTATGCTCCCATATGCATTTTTTCGTCTTTGCCTGTGCGCTGCGATCATTGTAAAAACTAGATAATAAAATAAAAGTGTAGATACGGGAATCAGACATACTGAGGGCAGATGGCGCCTGTCTCCAAGCTGGGCGATATTAAGTACAGTGCACCACTCTGGTTAGCTTAGTGAGATCTGCCTGGTTGGACATACCTGCTCCGTTGTGACCGAGTAGAGATGTGATTTGACCAGAGTACATGTTCAGGTTGAGATTCTCCACGGCAACCTTAGACTTTCCACCAGTCTGTCACACACGTATGCATGCATACACACAATACTATCAACAACAACAGCAGCAGCAATCATGGTATCAGTAGTAGGGTCCTCAGCACCAGAAGCAGCAGCACCAGCAGCAGCACCACCAGCACCAGCACCAGCAGCACCAGCACCAGCAGCACCAGCAGCAGCAGCACCAGCAGCAGCAGCAGCAGCACCAGCAGCAACACCAGCAGCACCAGCAGCAACAGCAGCAGCAGCAGCAGCAGCAGCAACACCAGCACCAGCAGCAGCGCACAATGCTAACAAAGCCACTGCAGTCGACCTACCCTTATAACGATAACCTCTATAACGATATTACCCTTATAACGATATTTTTCTGCCAAACCAAATCACTCCATTGACTTGTGTATACAATGCCTTACCTCATTATAGAGTAACAATATTGCTATAACGATATTACCCCTATAACGATATAAAATGGGCTGACCAATCGACATTTTCCATTTTATAACAATATCTAGCAGGGAATATGTAGAGCCTACTATCCAGGTAGGGCAAGCTTCACTTGATAAGTCGTTGGGACATGACGAAATGCAATGGGGCACCAGTGGGCACCTTGCTGTGCACATAATGTGCATGTATGTCAGTTTTTATGCTATGAAGAGTGTAAAAAATGAAAAAATCCATGCATTATGACATATGTATATGAAATGAACCAGTTACCCCTATAACAATATTACCCTTATAACAATATTTCTTGGTGTGATGCAAATATCGTTATAAGGGTAGGTCGACTGTATCACTAACATAACAATACACATGTTTGTTACACACGAGTCACCGAGTACCATGTGTCTGGTTGTAACTACTATTTACAAACAGACACATGGTACTCTGTGACGCGTGTGTTACTGCTCCGCTTTTGCATTGAGCACTCGATCGAACCGGAGGACTCCGATCTCTGCAGATGTTTGTTACAGATCAATGCACATATAAGAAGTCATAGATTTGATAGCTCACCGGCCACAACGCCACACAATCAGTGTGTTGTATTACAATGGATTTACTAAGCAATATCTACATCGGTATTATCTAGACAGTCAAAGAGCAACTCGTACACTTACATGATAGACCTTACGAAGGTTGCGTATGCCGATACCAACAGTTACACCGACTGGCTCCTCCTCATGATTCTCTTGGGCACCTTCATCTCCTGCCTATAGCACACAGGAACACACACACACACACACACACACACACAGGAACAAACACGCGCTCACACACACACGCACACACACACACACACACAGGAACACACACACACACACAGGAACACACACACACACGCACAGGCACACACACACACACACACACACACACACACACACACACACACGCACACACAGGCACGGAATGCGCACAGAAACACGCACAGGAACATGCACAACAAAAATACGAGTCATTAACTAGCGGCATAGGGTATGAATGGAAAACTGCACAGAGCATGTGGCATGTTCAATGCTTCAGCAATAATGCTACCTTGCAAAGTGTCACATCTCAACCAGGGTTATCTAGGTAGTACCCAGGGTGTTTGCCCAACAAATCCTCAACCATATATGGCTATTAGTGTTCAAATTACACGCCGGCGGCATCTTGATTGCTTTAACCGCAACCACTCTTAACCCCATATGTTTCTTTCGGGCTACATGCGAACTCAATGTCGAATGCAGACCTCACAAGTGAGCATATATGGGCGAAGTGGTGGCCCGCCGATGCGAATGTCTTTGCTTGATGTGTGCTCCAATACATCAGGTGATGCAGGAGCGAATCCGGCTAATTTCTTTTACATACAAACTGTGTTTCAATGGCAGTGCAACACGATGAACAGGTTGGCATGAGGGGACACCACCTGTCACTTCCCCGTATAGACACTGATAGAACTTCGCACCCCAGATAACTATACATGTGCAGGTGTTCCTATAAGGTGATGTACATCGCAAAGTAAAAATAATAATAACAACAAAAATACTTGCGGTGACCAAATGATGACCCATAGTGACCT
>NC_088650.1:31148870-31403870 GCF_964019385.1 Sycon ciliatum | reverse complement strand
CTCTCTCCATACACACCTACACCACCCCCACCACCATCCCCAACACAACTAAATAAAGAATACAAACAAAAAAAACTACAAACATAACATAATATACATGAGGTGGGTGATTGTACTCCATTGACTATAAGTCTCAGACATGGGCACATAGCGGTAGCTACTGGACCACGCTGCTCAGAAGTTCATGTACATGACATTATACCGTAAAACTCCGTTAATAAGCCCCGGGCGTATACTTTGCAGAGCGTCAAAAACCGGGCGTATATTTGGGCATGGGCTTATTTTAGGGCATGGGCGTTATTTCGGACGCAAGCTGCAGAAGATCAATCTATCAGCAACCCACTAGTTTCAGTGAACCACCATTCACACTGAGCGCGGTACAGGTACATCAAACCACAGCTGGAAATTTGGTCGTAAGCAAGAATGTAGCGATAAATTACAGATTTGATAGGTAAACCACTTGTCCACTTTACGCCCTGGGCTTATTTCGGGCATGGGCGCTAAAACGGACTTGAAGTGTACACCGCCTAAAACTGGGCTTATTATCGGACATGGGCGTTATTTAGGGTGGGCTTATTTACGGAATTTTACGGTACATGCTTTTAGTTTGACAGCAAGGTGGTGGAACACTGTGTTCGGAAACAGTGTGTTGTACTACAACCATCCAGGGTTGGTAGAGCCCCGGTCTGTTGGGACCATCTGCACCGTATTGGTGTCAGGCCAAAAGCGTGTTTCTACAATACAAGGTTTATCTAATACAATGTATATTATACTGTACATGTAGAGTTTACCAGCAGACAAGCAGTTGCAGGGCTTACGTGGACATTTCGTCGTACATGGCAGACGTTGCCAAATACGGTACGTAGGACACGAACCAGATAGCGAAGGAGGATATCATGGCTACGCGAGGATCACTGAAGATCGCACTGCAAATGGAGAGGGAACAGGCAAATAGCATATTGACAGGTAAGAAGCTGTTCCTAGACTTGAGCTCCTGTGTGGATGCACAATACGCATACATGTCCCACTAGATACACTCAGTGTAGAACTAACGTTAGTACGTGTACCCTATCAAGCCCATGATACCCACAGACTCATGGGCTCTGAGAATATGCCACATTTCATTTTTTTTAATCTTATCGCCATCATAATATTGGGCACCAATGCCCGTTTGGTTTGCGATGTAAAATATAACGTGAAACAAACAAACAAAATATCATGATGCGTGGATGGAAGTGGTTTCTTTGAAGAGGCAAATAACTGCTTCGCTTACGGACATGCTCAAGCAAACATACCCCGGTACTAAAGCAGATGTCCGTAAACAGACATAAAAAAAGACAGACACGCGAATCACACCATAAAGACGCCAAGCTTACGCCAGCATGAAGAGGAAGAGGACGGAGACGATGAAGTAGACGAGGAAGAAGAGGAAGAGCAGGATCCCACTGCTCTCTGGGAACACTTTCCCGCCCTGTACCCAACACAACAACAACACAATGAACCAGGGAACACACACACACAACAATGGACATGGACAAAAAGGGATTGAAGGACTCTATCCTAATGCGGTTGCTCAAACGAAAGGAAAGTTTGAAACAAGGAATGCATGGCGTAGCCACTTGAAACACCCATAGAATATTCGGCATGTTCCAAACTGTGATTTGCTCCGTATGATCGGAAATAGAGCACTAGCTGCATGCATAGCTTGGTGCGGATGGTGGCTCATACTCACAACGATGATGATGGTGCAGAAGAGCGCTGCAATGAAGAATTGCAGCACCTGCTTGATAAACCAGGACAGGTAGTTGATCCACGTGCTCAGCCCCATCATCTTCATTGTCTCACGCATACGAGATTGCTTCTCCAAAACCAGCTCCTACACACCAGCAACAAAGAACACCATTAACACCATCAAACGTGCCCATACCATCAACATCCACATCAGCAGCAGGGCATAATAATCGGTGCAGCAGGTGCAGCAAAAGCCACACCAATCACTTCAGAAATGAAGACCGCGCCGTCGATTTTAAAACCCCAACCTCTTCTCAGTAACAATTAACAGGGGAAATTGAGCCAATTTTTCAGAAAGTTCACTGCGGGGAGATCCCCTACCGGGGTTGGGCACACCAACGCCAAACTCGTTCCAACGCCAAACTCGTTCCAACACCCCTGCCGCTTGCATATCAGTAGCTGGTACATGGACAAGGTAGATCTAATAGACGGTGATGGCAAGAGCCACAGGATGCAGATACGAAACATGCAAGGAGAGAAAAAATGTAACCAACTGCCCATCTTGGGGTTCGAACCTTGGAATCTATATCCACTCAAGCTCTACGAAATAAATACTCTTTTAAAGGGGAAGTTAAGGCAAAAATTAAAATTTCACCAGTTGTAGTCTTCGGGGTGCTGAGTCGAATGGTCGTGGTCCAAGGAAGCTGAGACGCTCCCTTCCTACTTGAATCCCAATCGAACTTGCGCACTTCCACCGAAACTGGGTGACTGCGCCCTACTAGATGGGGATTTGTACGCAAAATGTCACTAAAAGCGCCATTTCGTTCTTATAAAAGCACGGATGACCGCGATTGGCCCATATGTGGTAGTCTTTTGGACGCTGAGTCGACTGGTTTTGGTCCGAAAAGGCTGCGATGCAGGGTTCCTCCTTTATTCCCAATCGAACATGGTTGAACAAGCGGTCACGTGCTCCTGCGTACACCAGTCACCTGGTCACCACGCCTGGAGGGTACAACTTACTAGCCTGTTTCACCTTTTTTGGGTGCAGTCCTGTCACATGAGTTGAACCTTGGTGTGAAAGTTGTCGCCTGCTGGCGTGGTGACCAGGTGAGTTGGGCACCCAGGAGCACGTGACCGCGTGTTCAACCATGTTCGATTGGGAATAAAGGAGGAACGCTGCATCGCAGCCTTTTCGGACCAAAACCAGTTGACTCAGCATCCAAAAGACTACAACATATGGGCCAATCGCGGTCATCCGTGCTTTTATAAGAACGAAATGGCGCTTTTAGTGACATTTTGCATACAAATCCCCATCTCGTAGGGCGCAGTCACCTAGTTTCGGTGGAAGTGCGCGAGTTCGATTGGGATTCAAGTAGGAAGGGAGCGTCTCAGCTTCCTTGGACCACGACCTTTCGACTCAGCACCCCGAAGACTACAACTGGTGAAATTTTAATTTTTGCCTTTAAACTTCCCCTTTAACTGTGAAAAATATACTTTCTATCAAATAATGCAACTCCTACATAAGTACAACTTTATATGGTGTGTTCAAAGCCAGTGCGCCGCACGGCCGCTGATGTGTCAAGAACCGACATAAGGAAGTGCATTATTTATTTATTTAACAGACGTGTGAGTGTAGATATAGTGAAGAGTCGGGGAGACCACGCCCAGCAGAGCATGGTATCGTGCGTAGTACGGGGTAATGCGAGGTCACCGTGTACCGTCTATACATGGCGACAGACAGGGGAAGGACTACGCCGTGAATGGATGAAAGGATAACCTGATTCAGGATCGGACAGCCGTTTACACCCAGAATAACCCTACACAGTTAGGCAGTGTATGTGGCACAGGGTTATTCCAGTCCATCACCACGCAACTCTAGAATCAGCCAGGGCTGGTCTTACCCGAACAAACATTCCCGCCGGATAAATGAGAGCCAGAACGAAGAGCAAACTGATCATGAATCCAGCAATCGTCAGGAACGTGTCATCGCGATAGTTAGGATACGGGAAGTTCTGAAAGACAAGGAGCAGAGTCATAGACGAAGGTTATAGTACCCAATTAGAGAACATAGCTAGTTAACAGTTACAGAAAAAGTTAACACATGGCATGTTCAAACAGCTGTACTATAATAGCAATATGGCAACATTGAAGTGCTAATTTTTTGTTTTGTTTTTTGAAACAACCACAAATAGCTTACTACTCCAGGACTCATCACAAGTTTTTTCAACACATTGAATGAATTGAAATGGGCATGTGCACTCCTCCTAACACTACACGAATAGCTGAGCAAAACGTCCAGAGGACCCTACCTTTGCCACAACAGGCAGGAATGTTTTGTTCTTAGGAGAGTTATCGCAGCGCCCGCAACAACTCAGTTCCACTGGTCCATTGGATATGCACACCTCCGACCCGGGCACGTCACAGCTGCACGACGCCGAGTATGTCTTCAACATGTTGGATGACTAAGTAAAAAATATGCAAGGCAGATAGAAGCAGGTGAGGCAAGCAGAAACAATGCGGAGCCCATAAGCACGGCACTGGACATGCATTGTGCCCCCCCCCCCCCCATCTCCGATTGCCAAGTTCATGTGTAACACTGGATTCTTCACGAGTGCAGGGACAAATTGAGTTGCAACCCACCGTAAAACGGAAAATAATAGCGGGTAAAGTAAACTACCAAGCCACCTCGTTTTGCGTTGACAAATTTTACTCAGAAAACACAGTGCAGCAAAGCATGTGATATGGGCTCCAATTTGACCAGGCGAGTTGCCCAAAAACAGTCATTTGGCTGAAATCGCTATAATTATAAGTCACCCATGACCCGGATCACAGTGGTCAAATCCAGCCGACAGGTTATTAGTGGGGCGGCTGTTGTAGACTATTTTGAATGCTAGAGCAACGCTAGGCTGCGAAATCGGAGATGCAATGGTTCAACACACAGCCAGACCTGTCCGATGCGAGTAACTGTTACCTACCAGAAACGATGTCCTGGTGCAAGAGCAGGTCAGTAAGTTGGGAAAAAGTTTTGGGACGTAGTCTTCGTCGGTGCTATCAAACTGAACAGAGAATTGTCGCTGATCGCTATCTCTCCTGCAAAGGACGAGCACCGTGAAAAGAGGCAAACATACAAAAATATAAACAGTGAATTTTTTAAAGGATTCCCAGTACAGTGTACGTGTGTGTATTCTCAGTGTTATTCCCAGGCCAGGGATTGGATTCCCAGTGTTATTCCCAGGCCAAGGTGTGGATTCCCAGTGTACGTGTAGTTATAATATTACGACTACTAGTACATGTACCTTGTTCACATCTCTCATATTGCGCATGCATAGTGAAAACATGGTCTTCCTCCAGTGTGTTCGACGGAGTGCGGTGATGAAACGTTGTTGACTCCAAAAGGAAATGGACGGAGATTTCCATCCTTTTCCTTTGACATTCACAACTACCACACGTGTCAATACCATTGCACATTCCCCACTATCCATGTCAACACCAGTCCGTAATAAGATGCACTTTGGCACTTGCAGAAAGGGTGTTCGTGATGAGCATCATCTGATACAGAGCTGTGCTGAAACGGTACAGGTCCACCCTGGTCAGTAGACCACCGGGGGGGGGGGGGGGGGGGGGGGGCAAAAAGTTGGTCTTATAACGAGTATCTACTATTTGGCTTGTACGACTGTTAACTTAAATGTGTTTCAGGCGTCAGGGGATTTTTGGATCGTTGTCTGCTAATGCGGTGTGTCTTGTAATCGTTGTTGTACTAACAAGAGTAGACCTGTACAGTGTTGCCTAGCAAACAAATGAACAGGGTACTACTCGGAGTAACAAATGAACAGGGTACTACTCGGAGTAACAAATGAACAGGGTACTACTCGGAGTAACAAATGAACAGGGTACTACTCGGAGTAACAAATGAACAGGGTACTACTCGGAGTAACAAATGAACAGGGTACTACTCGGAGTAACAAATGAACAGGGTACTACTCGGAGTAACAAATGAACAGGGTACTACTCGGAGTAACAAATGAACAGGGTACTACTCGGAGTAACAAATGAACAGGGTACTACTCGGAGTAACAAATGAACAGGGTACTACTCGGAGTAACAAATGAACAGGGTACTACTCGGAGTAACAAATGAACAGGGTACTACTCGGAGTAACAAATGAACAGGGTACTACTCGGAGTAACAAATGAACAGGGTACTACTCGGAGTAACAAATGAACAGGGTACTACTCGGAGTAACAAATGAACAGGGTACTACTCGGAGTAACAAATGAACAGGGTACTACTCGGAGTAACAAATGAACACGGTGTCGTGAATATGCATCACGAATCCGCGTTACGCTCATTATGTCTTTATTTGTTTATGTGTTACATCATGTTGACGTCATGCTGATGTCTTGCTGCACGCATCGCGTGCACCGTTTTGCAGCTCTCAGCCCGGAGCATGCGCAGCGAGCCTGTGGCTCCTTTTTTTGCTGCCTTTTCCCTTTTTGCATGCTTCACTTGTCTCTACTTGTCTCAACTAACTAGACCTTGTCTCAAATAAGGTTTTCTGGTGACACTCTTTTTCAAGTCACCTAATCCTTTCAAGTAACAAGTGCAATGTCGTTCCGTGAACCGGAACCACTCCATATTTGAGTTACCAAGACGTATTTGTGCGTGGCTATACAAGCTCTCCCACTCAACAGTTCAAAGTTGCGCACAAACTTGGTGCCGAAACCCGGGAATGCCACCAAAAAAGGCTTCGAGTGCCGATGCTCCTAATCCGGCATCAACTAAGCGGTATCGCGGCAAGATACTTCGGCTGCGGAAGAGCATCCAGCAATGCCTCGATGACGGCAATGCATTATTGTCTGGAGCTCCCTCATCTGCAACAGCAGAAAAGCTAAGTGAAACATGTGCATCTTTAGAGTCCGATGTCGTAGCATTTGATGAGGTCTGTGAGCTTTTGTCAAATTGTGTTGATTCCTCCGCCCTGGAGAGCTCTGACGAAGCTGCTTGTAAACAGGAAGCAGACGATAATCTGGACTTCCAGTTTGAAGCTATGAGCGTGATCAAAAAGCTCAAATTCCGAATTTCTCAACTGAAATCAACAGCAGATTGTCAGACCTCTCCAGAGTCGAGTACTAACAAATCGGACGACGACTCAGTTGTCAAGCTAATGCAAAGCCAGATGAAAGAGTTACTCACCATTCATCGTCAAACACAGGAACAAACTCAAACTCTGCTACAACAGCATAGTGAATCACTCACCACTCAAGCATCTCACAAGTCCACTGTCAATTTACCAAAGTTAGGTTTACCTAAATTCAATGGCGACATCCTGCAATGGAAGTCTTTCCACGACATGTTCATGGCATCCGTACACAAACACACTGGACTAAGCGATGTACAGAAGCTTTCCTACCTAAAGGAGCATGTGACACACAATGCACTCGACACCATTTCTGGTTTGTCTCTGTCAGATGCAAATTATGCTGTTGCTCTTGGCCTGCTCGACGAGCGTTATGGCAACACGCAGGTGCAGGTTAATGCTCACCATGTCGCCCTGATGGAAACTCCACCGGCAACCAACAAGCCGTCCTCGCTCCGTAAGCTGTACGATACGGTAGAACTACATCTACGCAGTCTCAACGCTCTTGAAGAAGACACTGACCAACCAATCTTCATTTCACTGATGACCAGCAAGCTTCCGCGTCACGTGCTTGCGCAACTTGAGTTGCAGAAAGGCATCGATCCGTGGTCTGTCGCCGAGTTGAGAGTCAAGTTGTGTGCGTATATAGTAGCGCAGGAGACAGCCGAGCGCCAGTCCAGTCATGCCGCCAGTAGCAAACATGAACAGCCGTCTTCCGTACATAAGTCGTCCGTACTTCTTGTTGGCGAGTCGAGTCGCCAGTCACAGCCAAGAAAGAAAGTCTGCGCTTTCTGCAGGGAAAGCCACTACTCTGACATGTGTTCCAAGTATAGCACTCTTGAAACAAGGAAACCACGCCTAGGCGACAAGTGTCAACGGTGCCTACGGCCAGGCCACAGTGTTTCTTCGTGTAGTCTGCAGAAGCCTTGCTTCTATTGTCGTAAGCCTGACCATCACTCCAGTTTGTGTCCCGTGAAATTCGGTGCACAACCAAGCTCCGCAATGTGTGCCAACGCGGCACCTTTCCAGCCACGTCCTGCCATTACCACAGTCGCAGGCGACAACCAGTCCGTCATCATGCAAACCGCAGTTGCAGATGTAGTGTCCAACTCTTCCGGTACCCCGACCACGCTGTCTGCACGTATACTGTTCGATAGTGGCTCTTGCCGGTCGTACGTCACGCAGGCGCTCCAGGCGAAAGCCAACCTCAGTGTTCTAGGTCAAGATCACATTGCCCTCTCTACTTTCGGTAGTGCATCGAGGAACACGTCTCAGTACCCACGCGTTGAGGTCAATCTCAAACTGAAGAATGACTCTATCCTTCCATTGTCCGCCAATGTGATTCCCCAAATCACTTCACCGATATGGCGCGTCCCCTTGGACACCAACAGACACCCGAGCCTCAACACCCTTCCTCTTGCGGAGCCGCTCACGTCATCCAACGATCGCCTGTGTATCGACATCCTCATTGGTCTTGATCACTACTACAAGATCCTGGGCACTGACCGCATCTCCTTTCCCGATGGCCTGCAGCTTTTGGACTCGTCACTTGGTTTTGTTTGCGCCGGCACAGTAGCAACTGAGCACGCCTGTTCGGTAATCGAGAGCAACACCACTTTAGCCGTAGCAAGTCATCGACGTGAAGATCCCTCGTTTGACCTTGAGCGCTTCTGGGCTGTTGAAGATTTCGACTCTCTCAGTGCGACACGCCCCAGCAACGATCATGCGTATGACGACTTTCTCCAATCAGTTGTGTTTGAGGACGGACGGTACACCGTCGGGTGGCCTTGGCGACAACAACATCCGCCTTTGGAAAACAACTTTCCACTTGCTTTCGGACGTTTGAAGTCACTCATTAAACGTCTCCGTCACGAGCCTGATACCTTCGTCAAGTACAGCAAGGTACTTGAAGAGCAACTGTCACTTGGTATCATCGAACGGGTTGCTTGTCCCAGCCAGAGAGACAACTCGCATCCAATACACTACTTGCCACATCACTGTGTGCTCAAGCTGTCCAGCAGCACCACTAAGATCCGTGTCGTGTACGACGCATCCGCTCGTGTATCGAAGACTTCGCCCAGTCTCAATGATTGTCTGTACCCTGGGCCGTGCATGATCCCTGATCTCTGTGGCATTCTCCTGCGTTTCCGCATGCACCCTATTGCCGTCTGTAGTGACATCGAGAAAGCGTTCTTACAGATGAATTTGAACGTAGCCGATCGTGATGTCACTCGTTTCTTGTGGTTGGATGACCCCAACCAACCAGTCAACTACAGCAATCTCCAAACTCTGCGTTTCTGTAGAGTCCCTTTCGGTGTTGTTTCCAGCCCTTTCCTGCTGTCTGCAACAATCAAGTACCACCTCACGCAGACCTGTTCACCGGAGACAGACGACATTCTCCGAAACACGTACGTAGACAACATCATCCTGGGCAAGGACACCATCAGCGATGCTGTCGCTCACTATCAATCAGCAAAGGCGACGTTCTCCGCAATCAGCATGAACCTTAGAGAGTGGGCATCAAACTCTTCCGAGGTTTTGGACAAGATCCCAGAACACGATCGCTCAAGAAGCGCTCGCGAGAAATGCCTTGGTCTCCATTGGGACCCCAGAGAGGATGTCTTGTCCGTACAGTCGCCTAATGCAGCTAACCTTGTTGTCACTACGAAACGCCAGGTTCTACAGGCACTGTCTCGCTTCTTCGACCCGCTTGGCTTGTTCGCCCCCGTCTCCATCAGAGCGAAGGTTCTTATGCAAGATATCTGGAAGCTTGCTGTGTCATGGGATGACCCACTGCCCTCCGACGTCCTCAGTCGCTGGCACCCAATAGCCGCCGACCTTGACGAGTCTAGCAGCTATCCGATCTTGCGCTACGTCGGTGTACCCACATGTAAGAGTCCGTCGTATCAGTTGCACGTCTTCTGCGATGCGTCAGCGATCGCCTATGCTGCCGTTGCGTACTTAGAAAGCACTGTCGGTGACAAGAATCAGCGGCACATCATCTTCAGCAAGACGAAGGTGTCTCCCGTCAAGGGTCAAACGATCCCACGGTTAGAGTTGATGGCGGCAAGCCTAGGATCTCGCCTTATCGTGTACCTACGCAAGCAACTGGACCTCCAGTTCCAAACCACTCATCTGTACACCGACTCAACGACTGTACTCCATTGGCTCAAGTCCACGAAGCTCCCCGTCTTTGAGCAGAACCGCGTCAACGCCATCGCAGCCGTTCCAGACGTTCTCCACCACTACGTCCCGACAAAGCTGAATCCAGCCGACCTGCCATCCCGTGGATTGAGCGCCGCAGCCTTGTTAAAATGCGACACCTGGTGGAACGGCCCCAGCCTGCCGATTGAAGGCACCACTGCAGCAACCGTCACTGTTGCGCCGGCGGAGGGTCCTCCGGAAGTCACCTCAAAGGGGTCGGGGGGTCAGCCATTTGGTCAGGGTTCACAGACAAATAAAAAATCTGATGTATTCCCATATGGCATTGTTGTGAACGACTTCTCGTCGTTCGACTCTTTAGTGCGTGTGTCTGCACTTTGCTTTCGTTTCCTCTGTAGGCTGCGGAAGAAACCGACTCCATCTGGACCTCTCACGCCTAGAGAAATCGAAGCAGCAGAGCAAGTCTGGATCAGCCACAGCCAGTCTGCACACTATGCAGATGTGATCACCGCTCTGTCCAGTGGGAAGCAACATCCGCTGGCAACTAAGCTCAACTTAGTGCTCGACAACGGAGTACTGAGATGCCGTGGAAGACTGGAGAATGCTGACCTCTGCTCCAAATCGAGGTTTCCCGTCCTGATCTCCAAGGAACACGCCATTGCCAACCTAATCATACGTGATTGCCACCTCAAGGTCATGCATGGCGGCATAGCGCACACACTATCCCGTGTCCGATATCAGTTTTGGATCCCGAAAGGCAGATCAGCTGTAAAGGCCCTCGTGCGCCGCTGTCAGACGTGCATTCGCTACGAAGGCGCGCCATACAAGACACCTCAGATGAGTCCGCTACCTTCTACCAGAGTGACCCAAGCGCGACCATTCTCACACATCGGCCTGGACTACTTTGGCCCAGTCCTCGTCCGTACACAGTCAGAAACCGCTAAGGCATGGGTCTGCCTGATCACGTGCATGGTGACCAGAGCTGTTCATTTGGAGCCAGTCCACGACATGACAGCTGCCGAGTTTCTGCTCGCATTGAGACGTTTCGTCGCCCGCCGTGGCACGCCAGAGCTAGTTGTGTCTGACAACGCTCCCCAATTTAAGCTGGCCAAGTCCGCTCTTGACATCGCCTGGAGCAACATTGTGGTGGACACCAGTGTTACGTCCTACATTAGCCGCCATCAGATCCAGTGGCACTTCATCGTTGCCAACTCTCCGTGGATGGGTGGAATGTATGAAAGGCTTGTGGGTATTGTCAAACGCTCCATGCGCAAGACCATCGGGAGACGCCTCCTCACAACCAGCCAACTCGCCACTCTCCTGCCAGAAGTTGAGTCTGTCGTCAATTCTCGGCCGCTAGTCTATGTCGACGAAGAACAGTGCACAGTCCTGACGCCTGGTCATTTCATCAGCCTGTCTGCCACACAGGGGTTCTTCACGGTCAGCAACGACCCAACCGACCCGGATTACCAGCCTATCAATTCCTCTGCAGACAGCCTGTTGGACCTTTGGAAGAAGGGCCAACGACATCTTGATCAGTTCTGGCTCGCCTGGAGGAACGAGTACCTCCTCAGTCTGCGAGAAGCCCACACGTCTTCGTTCAAGCAGTCAAGGACTCGATCCTCAACGTTTCCGAAGCCTGCTGACGTTGTCCTCATCAAGGAGGAATTGCCTCGCGGCCACTGGCGCCTTGGACGAATCCAAGAAGTACACACCAGCAGTGATGGCAACATCCGCTCTGCCACCGTCCTCACTTCGGACAAACGTACCATCAAGCGGCCAGTAAGCTTACTGTGTCCGCTTGAGACCAGCTGTTCCTCGGAATCCCCAGGTACCCCAGCTCAGGAGACCAGCAGTTCCTCAGAATCCTCAGCTACCCCAGCTCAGAAGACTAGCACTCCCGTTGCAGTCGTACGAAGACCGACACGAGCCGCTGCCAGCAATTTTCAGTCCAACTTGCAGGATTTGATCGCCGACGGCCGTGTTTAACTCTCTCTCTCTCTCTCTCTCTCTCTCTCTCTCTCTCTCTCTCTCTCTCGCGCGCGCGCGCGCCCGCTCACTCGCTCTCATTACTCTCATTGCTCTCGCATTCTTTATGCTCTTCAGTTATCTTTCCACGTGTTTTGTGTGAAATTTCTCCTTGTTATTAATTATGGTTAATTCTGTTCTCCGGCCAATGCCCGGGGAGTGTCGTGAATATGCATCACGAATCCGCGTTACGCTCATTATGTCTTTATTTGTTTATGTGTTACATCATGTTGACGTCATGCTGATGTCTTGCTGCACGCATCGCGTGCACCGTTTTGCAGCTCTCAGCCCGGAGCATGCGCAGCGAGCCTGTGGCTCCTTTTTTTGCTGCCTTTTCCCTTTTTGCATGCTTCACTTGTCTCTACTTGTCTCAACTAACTAGACCTTGTCTCAAATAAGGTTTTCTGGTGACACTCTTTTTCAAGTCACCTAATCCTTTCAAGTAACAAGTGCAATGTCGTTCCGTGAACCGGAACCACTCCATATTTGAGTTACCAAGACGTATTTGTGCGTGGCTATACAAGCTCTCCCACTCAACAGTTCAAAGTTGCGCACACACGGTACTACTCGGAGTAACAACCAATCAGTTGGTGAGCAACCGCTGATATTTGCTGGATGACAATTTTAATCGGATATGATGCAAGGAAGCATACGGTACTATCGGGCGCCAAAGAATGAACAGGCTAGAATTTTGCCAAGCACAGCATACCAATGTATACACGGTAACTCAACTGCGCATAGAGTGAAATACATTAAACCAAGAACGGTCTAGGCTAGGCGGCTGAACCCCCAGTTCTTCGGCGACCGACGGTACTGTAGTGCTCAGGTGTCATGTCAAAAGAACATACAGTCAGTCTTCCCGAGTCTGCTACTCGGGTGATCACTCTGCACAAGTAGCGGTGCATGCGTTGGTGGTCGTGACTGAGAGCCACGATATCGGCTTACGTGAAAGTGCAGGTTGTGGTGACTTGCGAGACGTCCGGACACTGCGTGCTATTCAGCTTGCACTGACCGCCTTCTTCCACCTGAGTGCGCACAATGGCCTGGTCAATAATGTACTGGAGCGGTGCAAATGTAACGTCGTACACCCTGTGCGGATGCAAGAGAATGAAGCGGAGAAAACAGCCAGAAAATGCTCAGCTGGTTCAAACTTTCGCACTCCAGGGAAACACACACACACACACACACACACACACACACACACACACACACACAAATAGACAGATGACACCGGTAAGGAGTAGGTTATTGTGTGACACAGCTCACAGTGAAGACTATCAGCATAATGATTATGAACTGCAACTTGACGATTACATCACCATCTCCACAATGGGTGCTTAGGAATCCAACAGAGAGCTACTACTGCATATTCTTAGCCTGACTAGTTTTTACCAGAAGGTCGAGACACACCCATGGCATGAGTTTAAAAAAATCTGGGTGCTGCTTATTCTCCAGTACGGCTTATATTCTGGAAAATACGGGAAAATACTATAGGATACAGGCTATGGGATAGATAGACTATAGGACACGTGCTAGATATTACGTACACATAGCGGACTACTCCGGTGCGTTCAAAGACCGGCTCTTGGCGGCGTGTTCTCCATGACGGACCGTCCTGATTTCGTCCTCCAGCGGCTGACGGGCGCAAGCGAATAGCGTACTCCATGTTTCGGGGTAGCCTCGTCACCGTCGCACTGTTTTCAATGTCCTCAAATACAATACCTGAACTCAGCATAAACAAACAAACACACACACACACACACACACACACACACACACACACACACACACACACAAGCATAACCCAGCTAGATTAGATTTCCTGCAAGACATTCTACTCAACAGCCCCTAGTATGCAACCTGCCGCTTCGCACATGCCTGTGACAGAGGATGGCATTAAGACACAACACAGGTACAAAAAAAACAAGCAGCCCACAATTTCCATGAGATGTACAGAAACCCTCGTGACTACCAACCTCGCATACAACGACTGGTGAATAACAACCTCGGATTTAACAACAACTCACGCAACACCTAGCACATACCTCCCAGTACATCTGTCTGATCCAATGACACGGTCGCATCCCGCTCAAGCAAGGTCGAGCTGTTGTAGGCGCGGATCTGAAACGGCTGGCCGAGGAAATTGAGCGTGTTGTTTATGGTGAAGAACGTCTCGTTGGTGACCGTCTCGTTGAAGAACGAAGAGTTGTATTCAACGTACATTCCGCTGCTCATGCAACTCGCCGTCTCCATGATCCGACGGGCTGGTCAACACAGGACATAAAACAGAGTGCATGCAGTAACAACAACCACATGATCCATGTGTAGCACAGTAAGACCTCGCTTGTCCGCTCCTCTTTTATCCGGATCCCTCGCCATCCGGAAGAAAATCGTTGGTTACCGATTTACAGCATATGCCATGCATACATACAGTATGTGTGTTCGATTATCCGGTTCCCTCGCCTATCCGGATATTTTTTGTGGAAAACGGATGTGCTCGCCTATGGGTGGTCTGACTGTATGGGTACCTTTTTATCACACGTAATTACAAAATAGTATACGCATGAATAGCACTCCGTAGGTATTCATGGTACCGCAAAAGCAGAAATTTTCGGTGGTGTTTTATTTTCACTAACTTCGGTGCCGACAATTTTTACCTAAAATAAAACGCACCGAAAATTTCGGTACTACAGTGCTGGCAACTGAAATCCGACCCCCTGAGCGGTGGGTTCACATTCTTTGAGATTTGAGCGCACCGCTCAGGGGGTCGGATTTCAGTTGCCAGCACTGTAGTACTAGTACACTTACCTGGAAAATGGGTTTACCGAATTCGTCCCTCCACCGCACCGCCGATTTTGGAGAATACCGAAACAATTACACCACCGAAAATTTCTGCTTTTACAGTAAGCATTGCCTTAGTCTTCTTCTCCTCCTTGCAGAATGGGCAACTTTTAAACCGTAGCTGTGAGCCTTTGAGAGTATGGGTGTTACGATGGTGGCAGCGGTGGTGGGATATGAACCCATGCCTCCGGAAAGACTGGAGTGACTGCATGCTTACCTCGGACAATGTATTCACGATGACATCTACATCTACGACTGATCCTGATTTACTAGCATTGAAATTGATTTCGTATTGCAAAGTAGTTAACTGAATTTGAATTTGTTTGATGATATGTGCAATTCATTTTGCCTGTACAAGAGGCTTTAACTACAATCCCATGAACAACGCTGCAAAGTACTGTCCAGTGATGTTGACCTCATGAAACTGTTGCGCCACGTCTGAATGTGTAAAGACTAGAGTTTATGGTGCCGGGGTGCGACAACGTAGTAGCTCTGCATCTTACTATCCATAAGGTTAATTCCCAGGGGCGTAGCTGATCCCCCCTTTAGGCGGATGCACGACTGCAATGTGTAGGATGGCAGGTGCATGTCATTCATGGTCATCATGTCATTTACGTGCATGCTGAACCTAGGTCGAAATTTTTAGGGGGGGGGGGGAGGGAGGGGGTGCATGTGCTCCATGCGGGCTACACGCCTGATTCCATTCAACAAACCTCATACTCACAAGACATAAACAGAAAGGAGAGTGCTCTGTCCGCTGTGTGGGTCCGGTCTGGCATAAACTCTTCAACCCAAAGGCAACTGTGAGCGAGCAGTGCTTACCCAGCGGTGTGTCCGGATAGTACCCGACCACCGGCGCAGAAGAGTTGAGCACATTGATACGCGACGCCCGGTAGTGAAGGTCAATGTCCGAGCAGCTGCCTGCACAGCACAGCAGGCGGAACAGGATGATCACAGACAACAGTGTGTTCGGAAAGAAGGCAGAGTGAAGTGCTCGACGGCACACAAAACAAAACGGGCAATAAGAAAATGTTAAACTCAGATGTTGTGCCAATGTAATCATGGATAAAAGGAAGGACAAAAATTGTTATGAGCTATGACTAGATAAGTAAATATTGAAATTTGTAAATACGTACTTGTGAGTGGCACCCAGTGCCCAAAAAAGCACACATGGAGTCAAGCAGGATGTGGCTACACAATCCTAGGTACAATTACATCATTATGGGTAGCACCTATTCGAATGCAAAGGCCCCGCAAACACCTATTCGAATGCAAAGGCCCCACGCATTGCTGTGACTAATATTCATATAGAACACATCTTTCTACTTCCACGTAGCGGTTACAGCTTGCTTACGGAAACAGCGATCCTGAGGCTTGATGACTTGCCTAGAAGCAAAGAGACGCACATGCAGATAGACAGAATGTCCCATTGGATTCCGCGAATGTACATCTGCGTGCATATTTCAAGGTATGTGTGTGTGTGTGTGTGTGTGTGTGTGTGTGTGTGTGTGTGTGTGTGTGTGTGTGTGTGTGTGCGTGCGTGCGTGCGTGTGTGTGTGCTTGGCCAGTAAATACACAGAATGACTCCCAGCACCTGAACAACCATGTTCAGCAGGTACATGTCACACGTACACTGTAAAAACATTTCTCGGGTCTAGTTCAGGGAAACTTAAAACCGGTACATGCACTAGTAGGTCTACTGACCCTGAGAGTACCCAGGTCAACAGAAATGCCATCCAATACAGGGCAAGGGGGGCCGGGGGGCATCCAATACAGGGCAAGGGGGGCCGGGGGGGGGGGGGGGGGAGTTGCCATCCAATACAAGGCAAGGGGGGAGGGTGGGAAGTTGCCATCCAATACAGGGCAAAGGGGGGGGGGGGGGTTGCCATCCAATACAGGCGGGCAATGGGGGGCCGGGGGTAAGGTCAGGTGCATGGCATGCCGGCAAAATGGCATTCCCTATTCTTTAAGTGCCCGTCTGATTTCACAGCCTATAACTGGTACAAGGGCAGGACGTCTTCACGGTTTAAATAGCCTGCTCATTCTTACCTTATTGCTATCATGACAGCACATGCCAGGATGGGCAGAAGAATTTCCACCACCGCGCCAACAGGCCGACGGATCTGCAAAGACAATCGAAACACAGGACTCAAAGACAGTGGCTACACGTCGAAAACGCCTGTCTCCAAAGACAGTGGTAGCATAGCCTCGCTTGCACTGCAGTTCAAGCAACTCGCAATGCTCAGAAACGGACCAACACCATGACCGTTGTCTTGGATATGTATGACGACTGTGTCTATGGAACAGGAGACAATTACGGATGGGCATTTTCCGCTTAGTGGGAAAGGCTCTGACCAGTAAACTGCCATGGAGCACCACACCAAGTGTCAGTGTGAGGTGGCTGTGAATAAGGAATGAACTGGATAGGAATTTGGTATCATCGTCAGCCGTGCCATACGCACACTGGATTCAGACCCTACTGCTCCAATCACGGGCCTCTGCCGCAATCCCATCCCTTTTAGAAGTGACTGGAACCACAACTGGCGGGCTGCTGATCGCCAAAATCAGAGTCCCCAGGAAAATACGTAATGTCCAATGCGAAGAGAAAGATTGTTATATCCAAAGTGCATGTACTTTATACTGAAGTTTTACTCTCCATGTAATGCATGTACCAGTTAGCATTACTGTGCACTCTTTCTTTTGGCAACACTCATTACCTACTCCTAGCCCCATTCAACCAGGTACCTAACTGGCCCCACACTGGGCCACAGTGGCACAAAGTCAACATGTGACATTCCAGTAAGAACACACACAGCCATGTGCTGATGACACTGTGTTGTGTGGTGCTAGCCTGCACTGTACTGCAGGCCACTTGAACCTGAAGTGAAGACATGATGATGACTTTATTGATGAAGATGACTGATGTGTGTGTGTGTGTGTGTGTGTGTGTGTGTGTGTGTGTGTGTGTGTGTGTGTGTGTGTGTGTGTGTGTGCGTGCGTGTGTGTGTGTGTGTGTGTGTGTGTGCGTGTGTGTGTGGTGTGTGCAGTGTGCATGAAGTGTGAATTGAAAGCTCACATGACATGACACAACTAGCCACGTGTGTACTCCACACACTTATGAAATTAGTACAGTGCATGCAGTACCTGCCAGTATACTAGTAGGTACTGGGTTGAAGAGGGTGGTGTCACTGTCAGCCACAGTATGGCACCATCAAATACTCATCCCAGGCCCAGACCATCAGGACCATGTGTGTTGCCCCATACTCCTCCTAGCCATACAGCCTACAGAGTACAGGGCCTCAAGTCTCCATACAGTCAGTCAGTCACTGCATCCCATTATCAATGCAACCCCAACTAACTAAATTACTTCAAGGCCCAAGTAGTGATGCCATGACCTTTCAGTAAGGTTGCGCGCAATCATGACCCAGCATTTTGGCGAGTCCCAAGCAAGAGAAGGCATTACTATTACTTTAGCATTAGTTCAGTATTAGGCAGCAGATAGCTTCTCTGAGTCCCTGTTTCAGGCTTGGCTGGAAGGGATTACAGTACACTGTGCCACTACATACTTGACTTGTACCAACACTATGGAGCCGAATGATTTCCTCTTTACTGTGAGTCAACCTGAGTCCAGAACAGGCACATCTGCAGACCATCTGTCCAACCTAGGGACTCACCTAGCTACTCTCTTCACACCACAACCTCTCACTCTGCTCCGAAGATACCCATTAACAGTTACGCCATAACCCCTCACTCCACTCCCAGGATCCGGTCAAAGAAAAGGAGGAAACCCTCCCAACAAAACAGTCATGGCCTTCACAAGTAACAGATGTCACCAAATGTTTGAATTACTTGAAGTACGAAAAATACATAGCACCATCCGCAACCTTTTTACAAGAGGAAAACATCACCACCGGCTTTCGTAAATGGAAGAAAAAGCCACTAAGTTACATGTATTATGCAGGTGCAAGATTCTCTGAAGTGGAAACAGAGTCTACAGGCAACAAAATCGCTTTGTTTCGAAGAGAGAAAAAAGGAGTACAAAACAGATCCCCTAAACCAACCAAGTCTAAAACACAATTCTCAATATGGGAGCAACTAGAAATCTGAATCATGGTCCACCATGCTTCTTGAGACTGTGAGTCGGTCAGAGTCAGCGTGAGTGTCTTGCCAGACTATTATAAGCCACTATCTTGCTTCTGGCATGGCACAACATCCTTGAGAGTGTCCCATCATGCATGCAAGAGGGCCAGTAGGTAGGTAATTTTGCAATGCCTACGTGTCTGACTGGGCACCACAGCCTCTACACTGAGTGGTGGTTCCTAACATAATAGCTAATAAAATTAAAAATTAAAAGTTTAGGAGTGGTTGTGCAAGCACTCCAGAGTCAAGCCCACCTGCGCTGTGCCGGATCATAGCCCACACAGGCTTGCGTGCAGCCCACACAGGGCTTGCGTGGGTTGACACACAAAGTACCTAAGCATCAGGCACATGCACTCCGTAATACCTTTCCAACAACCCCAATAAGGTAGCTAATCAAAGGGGAAGGAGTCAAACTGGAGCAACTCGAATGATTACGATGCCTTTTCCAAGAAAAGATTTGGATGGACATCCATTTCCATGACACTGAAGATCCAAACAGGTTCCATCATCACTAGCTTATGCCAAGTTACTCAAAACGGACAAAAGAGTCGTGCCTCAGGACGATGGAAATTCTTCAAACTACCTTTGATTTCCTACATTTTCATTCAAACGTTGACAGAATGTACGCACCC
Source organism: Sycon ciliatum (assembly GCF_964019385.1). NCBI lineage: Eukaryota > Metazoa > Porifera > Calcarea > Leucosolenida > Sycettidae > Sycon > Sycon ciliatum. The sequence continues at coordinate 31,384,199 of NC_088650.1, read as the reverse complement.
AAACTGCCTATCATCCCACCTACATGGCATTTTGAAAGGAAGACTTATCTATTTCATAATCATAACAGTAACATTACTAGTACAGCTCAACCAGCTCAACGTTTGATGATAAAGTACACAGTGCGGCAACGAATACAGTCAGAAAACCCGACGCTACGCCATGCTAGTGAACGAAATCATTGAACATAGTCTTCCATATGATGTCACACACTCGTGGAATGCCATGCATTTTTGCAAACGTGACCGTATACGTATGCACATACATGCCACAGTGTATCTATACTACTACAGTAATATGACTAACAAGCATTCCTTTTGCTTCAGGGGGGGGGGGGGGGGGGGGGCATCCCACATAGATAGGCAATTGGCAATCTTACAGGAACCCCAACAGAGGCGGACGAAAAAATCTTTTCTTTTTCTTCTTTTTCTGAAGATGGATAGGTTCACCTGCGACCCGGTGCTTCTGTCCCAGAGCGCCGTAGCTAACCATTCAGCCATGGATGTGTCCCCCCCCCCCCAATACAGTATCAACAAGTCCAGGCGCTGGCAACAAGTCACTGGCACATTATTTCCTCGCCAGCACCGAGTGCACAACTAATCGACAGCAGACTACAGCACTCGTTGCCATGGCACACATGACCTTGTACCCGAGCCAGCAGCTCTCCACTGTACGCTTAGCCCACACATCATCCAGTACAACAGAAGCTGCTGGAAACGTATTTCCTGGACTATTTACACCAATCAACATATTTTAGCTACATCAAGAAGGCCATAACAGCTGGACTTAGAAACTTCTTTGCTTGAGACAGCATACACAATAACATATTATCAAACTATGGACTACGTCAACACACATTCCAAGCGGGAAGCAAATGATGTGAAATGAGCATCCTTTCTGCAGCTTGGAAGTCAAAATAGCTAGTGAATTTTGGTTCCTGTATATGCACTTGGTAATGTTATTGCACGTAATTCAATCGAGCATGAAGTGCAGAAGAATACCCCCCCCCCCCCCCACACACACACAGGGCTTCAAAACAGAAATGGCAGCCGCCCGTGTTTGTTGCATCGCTGTGGTGACAAATCGGGTCCGCCCCCAGCCCTCCCCCTCCCCCCCCCCCCCCCCCATCAAACCCGCACCATGGAGTATGTGCACTCTATGCTTGTAGGGAGTGATATACGGACTCTGCATCGGTTTCAGCTGTCGGCGTACTGCAGCACTGCGTAACAAATCGGTGGAAAATCGCGATGGCGTGTCCGAGAATGGTTCAGCGTCTCGTTGGACACTACCCTATGTATGTAGCACTGGTGTACAATCGTGGACATGTACGTGCACAACTGATTTGCCGTTTTGACCAATGCTTTACACTGTTAGAGGCGCTGCTATATCCACTTCTCTAGAACGTTTCGTGATTGTTTCCCATTGCACTTTTGTTTATATGTCTGGGCAGTACCCTTGCACACCATGCGTTTCCATGTTTCACCACCTTTCAAGTAACTGTTACTTAGCTCACACTGACTCTGTGGCCGTGGCACAGTCACTACTGTCATCACAGTTCCAGTATGTACACCAGGGACCGATCATAAGCTCTGGAACAGGTTATCAAAAAAGCCTCACCTGTAAAAGGAAATTCTTCCATAGTAGGAGGCGAAGTTGCCGCAGCTTCCCCATGCCGTTGCCTCCGTGGTAGGAACTCCGTAGGCGCTGCCACAGCGAACGCACTCGGGAAGATTCGCCAATGGAAGTGCGATACGCTTCTATCTTCCTGCGCTCGCAATCAATGTCCAAATTTTTACCCCGTTCCTGTTGCTGGACCTGTGACGATAGCGAGTGCACCTGGCTTGCGCCGTCGGTTCGGGACGGGTCAGCGGCCTCCACCGCTTCAGCCAGCGTTCCTGTTACTCGTACTCCGCGGACAACACGACGCAACCGTTATCGATATTGATGAACAAGAACTGAAAACCGATTGCCAGCAATTTCAACCTTTTCAGGAAATTAATTGACGGGGTGCAAATCAAATGACTTGTAAAATCACTGAATATACATGCGTGTTGAGTGCGTGACTTCCAATGTCAACTTTCACACTCTATTTTCGTGCTGACTGTAAACCACCGACAATAGGCGACATGTGTCGACAGAAGGACTGAAGCGTAGATCTACCCCGGTCGTGGAGTGAAACAGAATCGGCGTGACACAAGTGGCCCACTGGCACTAGCACTCACTGCGTGTGTGTGTATGCAATGCAGCAACGAAAATTATTATTATAAAATCGTCAACACGACAGTAAGCAGCTAGTAATGGTCCTTGGTAAAAAAGATAGTACTTGGCAATACAGTCGCGAGATCACTGCTCAGTCAAGTCAGTTTCTCCCTAGAATGGTGAAGAAAACTGGTTTTAATACTAATAACCTAAATAAGTGGTTGGAGGTGACTCGGGGTCTACTGCAGTACTGGCGGGGTTTGACTCCTCGGGATCCTAATGAACCAGAGGAACCCACTGCCTGTACACGTAGTACACGAGCAGAGCACGCCTAGCTGGCCGACTTGCAAACACCTGTTCCGAGTCACCGAATCTGTACTGTCACTACTGAGGTGCTGGAGTGCTCTTTCAAAGTCAACTGGTACGCGGTATTTATACTTTTATAGGCTGATTTTCTGGCGTGCTCTATAAAGTCTGCCAACCAAAATACGTCTGGACTAGGACTCCGATCCGAACCAACGTTAGGAAGCGATGATAGGAATCTCCACCCACTCCATTGACCAGCCTAGCCCCTAGCCCTGCGGCTTGACCTAGTACTGTTAGTACCTGTGCCTGTGGAGGCTGCGGCTGAGCTGAAGACTGAATTGGTGCTGCGTGACGTCAAGAAAGCTCTGAGCATTTCACGTGTTATGACGCGAAGTACGGCTACAGTCAGTAGGTACCTACTGTACCTGTAGATTTTTTTCTGTAGTCTCGCGCAGAGCTTCGACTCGACTACGGTCACGGCCTAGTGCGAGTGTTGTGTTGACGTCAGGACAGCACTAGTCAGTTGGGCCTCGTGAAACCCCTTTCAAAGTTTCATGTTCACGAGTCCCCGCGTGGTATGGAGGGCGAACAATACAAGTCATGGTGAAGGCTGAAGACTAAAAAGGTCTACATTTTTTAGTACATGGTCTAGGACTAGTACTAGTACATGTAGCAGTAGGATGGCATGGATATCATGGATATGTCCGGATCCTGTGGATGCATTGCCATAGCCCATAGGTAGGGAGAGGGCATAGGCCTAGTATTAGTAATACTAGTAGTAGTATCTAGCTAGGCGCCTAGCCTTAGCGTATGCCGCTTCCTCTCGTCTTCACGTGCCAAACGACAGATCCGTCAAAAATGCACATGTGACATACGATGCACGTAACGTCGTTCGCAGAGCGGGAGCTAGGCAGTTTCATCGTGTGCCACTTCGTGCTGGCCAGTGTTGGCAAGATCTATTCAGCAGCGCGACACGATTTCAAGCAAAGCTGCTGCTGCAGGAAGGATTTCGAAATCAATCGGATCGCAGAGCGCCGTGGACAACAATGTTTTCCTGGCGCGTGAGGTCATGTGAGGCGGAGTCTAGTCTGCAAAGTCCGAAGAGCAGAGTGTGAAAAGGGAACTCCGAAAGCCTGTCTCACTGTCCGGATCAGATATTACTATCAGCTCAGGATGGATCATGTTACAGCAGTGCAGTCCATGTAGACCTATACTACATGTAGAGGAGACGGCTCGATACCGGGACGTTTTGACAGCCAAATTTGTATAGACCCAAACCGATCATCAGCGTTGATTTTTCACTCGAAATATGTTTGTGGAAGGAAACTGGCATGTTGAAGTTTGCTCTGGGGCCAGAGTCAATCGAACTGAGCCACTCCTTTGTGGTGACCCATTGCCTCCAAGTTGCCCAATTTTTCGCTTCAAAAAAGTTCAAATCAGAGGTGGCTCCAAACCGGACACGTTTTAGAGTGCACGTCAAATTCACTCTGGGTCTGAAATTAGGTAATTGCTATCGCTCCACGACGGCCAGTACAGAGTAACAATAAGCCTTGTGTGTGCTTCCATTAGTTTTGATTGGTATGCGGTGCTTTATTGGCGAGAGGCGAGCCGCTGTTTACCTGCGACAAGAAGTTGATTTTTCGAAAGTCGTAAAACTCAAGTCGCAGTGCGAAGCAACACGTCAAAAACTCACCTGCTTGATATGGCGCTTCTGGTCATCGCAGAGCCATGAAATTTTGGCTCGGAGTATATTATTTAAACACATAGTAGTCTCACTGTGACATATGTTTTCTAATCAAAATACCAAGAGAGAAAGTGAATATTGAGTCCGTTCCGGTTTGCAACCGGTGTCCTATTTGAAACCGTCCCCTCTACCTGATGTAACCGTTACTGACTGCGCGAACAGATGGTAGACTGAACAAATCTGCTGGCTAGCGAACAACATTCTACTACTACAAGTACTAGTAGTACTAGTAGATCTACTACAGGTACCAGTAGATCTACTCAGTAGTATCCATCTACTCCCTGGTATCCATCTACTCCCTGGTATCCATCCATCTTTTGTCGCTCCGCCTGTCGCAGCCATGGCCGCCGTGTTTGTCTACTTCAGAAGAAGTACAAGACTTATTATTAGTACATGTACTAGTATCCCTGTCACCATGGGCACCATACCATTTTTATCTTTGCTCTTTCCTTCTTTCTTTTTCCTCACTGGTACGGGCGGGGGGGGGGGGCTATATTCAAGAAGGGCTACTATTACTAAGGAGCGCTAATGTTGTCCCATCCCCGCCTCCCTTATGCTCAGACTGCCTGTTTTGGACCACCAGCTTGCCTGGTGATCATGCATAACGTGAAACTCGGATGTGCAACATACAATGTACCGGGTACATGTACATGTAGATGTACATGTATATGACTGTATTTGTTGAGCACTCTCATGACAGTAGTCATGTGGGGTAGTGCCTTTGCTGTTTGCGTTATGCAGAACTCACTAGGCCTTGGCGGATAATGCTCGAAAAGGTGGCAGATTCTGCTTTTTTTGCACCGAAATTGGCAGAACCATACAAACCTTATGGCGGGCAATTCCTCGAATTCTGCTCCATTTCTTTATCCACATACCAAACATGCATGAAACTTACCAGAAAAAGTACCGAATTCTGCCAATTTTTCTGCCGGCATTATCCGCCAAGCCCTAGAACTCACTGACGTATGTAATCAAGCACGCTCAGGAGGTCATGATGGCTGAATCTTGCCCGAGCCTGCAGCCGGCCCAAGGGCCGTAGGCCCGATAACGAGGCTGCAGGCAAGGGCAAGATTCAGCCATCATGACAGACAGAGCGTGCTTGATTTGATTTCTTACAGCGCGAAACAACATATTAGGGAAGGTCAAAGGTCGAAAGGTCGAAAAATTATTCCCGAGATGACGTCAAACGGTCCTGACATTCCCGAAATGACGTCAAACGGTCCTGAAACTCCCGAAATGACGTCAAACGGTCCTGATGGCCTGATTATGCCCGCGGCGGGAAGATCGCCTATTGGCCATGGCCCCGGCAACGATCACGTGTCATGTAAGAATTGTCAGTTTGAGTACTCTGGCAAGGTACGTTCGGGCCTGGTTTAAATCTGGGCCTGGCTTTGGAAATTTTATTTTTGATTGCTTTCAGGTTCAGCCTCATTTCCTCTGTGCTGCGCTGATGAGTCCACAAAGGACGAAACCGTTCTGTCCGCAGATTGTATGCAGTCATGTACATGTACTTCGAAGTAAATTCTTTCTTTCTACTAGTGAGTGTGGTTGTGTTTACGTGCCGGTATGCTAATCAAACATTGACTTGATCAATTCATGGCCTTTAAAACATGGGATATTCCATCATCGGATGACTGTCTGGGCAGATGTCGCATGCTTCTTGGTCGTATTTAAATAGTTCAAGAGCTCGAGTTCAAGAGCCATGTTGAATGTTTAATGTTGTTTTATATTATTGCCTCCACGATCCCTTTCATCTTAGATCTCTGACGCGACGGTCTATTACCTTTGGCCGGTCTGGAGACAATCACTGAATCAGTCATGTCGATGATGCTTTTCACGTGCACATTACTACTGCTTCAAGTATTTGTACTTGTGATGGCAGAAGTGATGGGCTACGCAACTCAGGGTCAGGGTGTTGTGTGATCATGTCTTGAACAGCGAGTCTAGTCGCCAGAGCTCTAGAGCTAGCGGTGTGCAAGTGCCCACGTGTTATCCACATGACTGTATTTCCGACGCTGCAAGTGCCCACGTACATGTACATGTACGTGTTATCTACATGTATTAATTTTGACTACACTACTACATGTAAGTTGTGCTTGACACTAAGTCTTATACTAGTGTAGAACCGGTTAACCGTAGCTAGCTCCTGGGGCCCTGCCTGGATCCATCATGGACGACCAATCATCGATCAAAAGCAGGAGCAGTAAACTAATGTACTCCACTTCTCTTCCCACGATATAAAAGATCATCATCCGTTCCTGAATGGCATGGTCTTGACTATTGACTTTTTCCATTGAATAATTTGCTGAGCTTGAACATCGATATTGTACTATCCAGTACAGGAGTGGTGGGATTCCTTCACAAGCTCTTCACCGAACTAGCTAGCCTGCACACCAGTGAACTGTGAAGTACATGCTTTGAGAACTAGCCAATCGAAGCAACCCAGCTAAAAATGGGTGAATCCAATCGGAACATTTCGGGCTTTGGTGAAAATGTAAACGTGCCAATGCAGTACAATAAGTATTAGGAGGAGGAAAAGGCGATAGTTCTTTTCCGTGGCGCGAAATAGTTGGTTCTTGTCAATACCGTTGCGGAATGGCACCACTGCACACTTTGCGACGTTGCTCCATCCACTGTTCATCGATCTTCTTGCGACAATATGATATCCCCGGTTCAGATCCGCCACTGGGATAGGGCCCAGGGTAAGGAAGCATCGAGGCTCAACTTTTCCCCACAACATGCTGCAAATAGCCGTCTAACCTCGTGTGAGGCAGGTGTAAGAAATGAGAATGCTTCAATAGCATGGTAAGTCGCTCACGACCACAAAGAGATAGAGAGAGAGAGAGAGAGAGAGAGAGAGAGAGAGAGAGAGAGAGAGAGAGAGAGAGAGAGAGAGAGAGAGAGAGAGAGAGAGACATCGTAGTGGGCTTGTGTGATTCTTTGCATGCCGCCTCCCAGTTGCCAGTTCTCAGTTGCATGGTGTGTGCTGTGAAAGTTAGAGGGTCCGTGAGAGTACAAGACCCGTGGCGATCGGGGGATAGAAGAGCATTTCGGTCCGCTGCAAGATTTCAGCCGCGGACACAACAGCCCGCGCTGCGTTCGCTTCTTATCTACGAGCAATGATGCCCCTCAGGCCTCATGCCTACACCTCTGATGCGCTTTCATTCTAGAGTTCTTGTTTAGAACTTCTGACATCATCCACAGACCTATTACATGACATATTCAATGCACGGAAAACGACCTGCATGTTGCCCACTCGAATGCACGTACAGACAGTACTAGTACCTGATCACCTTCCTTATTCCTCAGACATTGTCATTGCGCGCTTCGCCCACCGCCGCACACACACGCAAACCGGCACATGCATATTTTCTCAATCGCTGATACATGTATAACTAGAAGTTAAAACGGAACCATCTAGCACGGTACATGTGTAAGCACACCTGCTTCGGTCAGCTGCAAGCTTTCAGCGGCGGACAGACCTCTTCGCTGATTGAAGACCAATTCTGGAAACATTCTCCACTAACATTGTAGGGCGATGTCACCCATAAACGCGTCGGCGAAAAGTTCCCCTTCCCAAGAGGCCTTAACAGCAAGGGAAATGAACAAGTATAAGAAGAAACGCAATATGAAACCTAGGGCTCCGACTCTCCTTCAACACTGACTTCCACAGTTAAGAAGTCGAGTGCAAAGTCGGTCGCTGATCCTAACCTGTCGAAACCAAAGAAATTATAGCAATAAAAACTGCTTTATGGCAGTTTTCTAAAAAAAGTTATTGTGTTCTAGTCCATGGACCCCGTCTAAAAAGTAAGAAATTAACGAAATGTGATAGCCGAAAATTAAAATTTCACACAAAACCTCACAATAATCACAACACTTGAAATGCTGCTTTCGACACTAAACTTGTACTGCACCAACAATTGGCAACATGCAGTCATGCATGCATAGGAAAGAGGATCACGAGGGGAAAAGGTCTTCTACATGTAGCTTTTCATTCTGTGTGTAATTATTGTGAGGTTTTGTGTGAATTTTTAATTTTCGGCTATCACATTTCGTTAATTTCTTACTTTTTAGACGGGGTCCATGGACTAGAACACAATAACTTTTTTTAGAAAACTGCCATAAAGCAGTTTTTATTGCTATAATTTCTTTTGTTTTTTCTGTCACCAATCAATGGAATGCCCTATATCAATATGTACATGTAAATGATGGCCTTCACATCATATCAAAACCGTATTATACACATTGAATTGATGTGCAAGCCTTTTCTTGCAGAAAATGGCACTAGCATGTTCTTCTGCAGGGAAACATGTGAGTAGTGGTGGACCGTGCCGTGGTGATACTTTTTTTAAATTATTTTTATACGGACGTCATTCTGACCATGTTGCTGTAGCAGAATTTCATGACTCTGTCATAAAATTGTCTTGCCTTTCAGATATTTCAGATTTCCCAACCCTCGATCAGATATATTTGAGAAATGTAACCAGGTGCGTGTCGCAGATGTTTTTGTTGATTCTGTGCTTATAATGGTTTATAATCATGGGTTATCGTGATAAGGTCATCCTGCATCATATTGCACTGAAATCGTAATCCTGTTGATGTCGATACAACTTTTGGAAGTAGTTCAATGACTTCAAACTGTTAGTCCACGATTTTCTAAAACAACACAGCAAAGGAGGAACAATAAACATGTATTAAAATGTAAACAAATACATTGCTGAGTCCGACACCTCGTTCCAACAACTACACTGATCCTGAGAATTATTATTATTATTATTATTTTATTTATTTTACTAGGGATAAAAGGGGCAAGGCCATGGTTAATAATAATAATAATAATAATATCTTTATTAGGATGACCCAGAGGCTTGTCGCCTATCAAGGGGTTGGAGGTACTGAGAGATAAACGGCACTCCATAATAATAAAATCTTACACATCTTTTGGTGAGTATTAATGATATCCAGTCGAACCTCTTTAGGACGAACACCAAGGGACCGATGGTATTTATTCTGTGAGTATGTCTTAACCTATTTTATAACCAGTGAATACAATTATTTCTCCAATAGACATACGAATAGATTTCTTCTACAGCGAAAGATTCTAAGCCACACCAACTCATTGACTCGTCTCGTATGAAACAAATGAGTCACTAGAGAGGTTCTGCAAAACGAAAATGCGTACAAACTTTCGTTCTACGTCATGAAGTGCGAAACTTCGCACGAACTTTCGCAACTTTGGACGCGAAACTTGCAGGGAACGCGAAATGAACTGTCGTACACACTTTCGTGACATCGGGTTATGGCGTACGTGCACTTGGCCCGCGAAAACTACGAAAATGTGCAGAACGCAAAGTTCGTGCAAAAATTCGTACACACTTTCGCAAGGACTGTCGCGAAACTTCGTTCGAACTTTCGTTTTGCAGAACCTCTCTACTGATCGTTTCTTTAGCAACATGACGGCAACTGAAACAGCAACAGAGTAAGTACGATACTGTACATGGAGAGCACATTCTTGCAGGTACTACAAACAGTTTGCAAATCGTAATTCTTGCTTTGGCGGCACGAAACTTTATTTGGGGCAGTGCAATCTCGGCGGTACTCACAAATAATAAATCAAACAGCCCAGACTCGAGTAAACAAATCCAATCATACAAGTACGAGATCTTCACGAGACGAGACTGCACCCATTCATTGCATTGGCTTGTTTCGTATGAAGCAAACAAGTTTACTGAACCTCTCCACAATGGAGATTTCCCCTGATATGCGAATTTATTTTGCAAACTCGGTCAATGGGTCCCTGAACCTTTCCCTCCAGATTGGGAACTGCCAACGATAGTATGCCACTGACCAGTGCCTTACTTGTAACGTACCAATGTACAATGAATACATGAGTATTTCGACAACACATCTAACATAAGCCTTACCGTCAAGAAGGTGAACTCGCGTTCTTCGCACACTGTGGACAAGGGCAAAGAGATAAAAATGGATCTAAATCCGAATAAAATCAGCACACGTTTCCGTAAATGAAAGGGTGAGCATAAGCAAATGAATCGAAGGAAACCGGTCAACTCAGAGATCACCTGTCATCGAGTATTCCGTAAAAGGAGTCCTCGGCAGCGGAAAAGCTAAATTTAGAAAAGAGATCCTGCCAGCTTTTCCATTATTTATTGCATTCCGCCCAAAATCAGCACACTTTTCGTAAATGAAAGAGTCAACACAAGCAAATGAATCAAAGGGAACTGGTCAACTCACCTGTCATTGAGTAATATTCCGCGAAAGGAGGTCTCAGCAGCGCCGAAACGAAATAAGCCAGGCCAGGAGACGAAATATCCAAAACAGCTCATACAAGAAGCAGTTCCAAAGGAGGAAGTTCCTCGCGCATGCACATCCGAACACGGACTGCACTGCAACACAATGATTATGTCTGCCGTGCACGTGCACAGCAGGCGGCTACCACCCGTTGGTAGATCTAATACCGAGCACCTTACGTAGAGACTTACGTAGCCTAAGTGAAATACCGAGCACCTTACGTAGAAACTTACGTAGCATAGCGGTGTCGTTTTTCTTGCCATGTGAACACAATAATAGAAAAGCTGACAGGATCGCTTTTCTAAATTATAGAACGTTTCAGTTTTCTAGGAAGATGAGAGAGCTCTAAATCTAGTTATATTATACTTTAGGAACATAATGCTGGTTCGCCATTTCCTTAGCCCTCTCAACAGGGGTAGGAACCCTGGGCTGCCATTCTCTTAGCTCCCATCCTGGGACTCTTCGGCTTCCTCTTGGCTCCCACTGCCGGACTCTCTGCACAATCTTCCTAGGGCAGCTGTCAACCCTAGCCGCCTGGGCGAGATGTTCACGTTCCCAGGCGTGGGCGGCCTTGACCTCAAGCGAAGTGAATAGGTCGAGGAAGAAACGCATTGTGGAAGTTAGCACTCCGACTTTCCTTCAACACTGACCTTCACAGTAAAGATGGTCAAAGTCTGTCGCTGATCAGGCCCCTAACTTGTCTTTTGATTGCGGTTATAGGCGCAGGAGAATTTAATACTCGGAAGCGAAATTAATAAATTATAGAACTTGCTAAAAGCTGGCGAGATCGAGAAAGCTTTACATCTATAATTATAGTCATATTCAGGAACATGACGCTGGTTCGCCATTTCTATAGCCCTCTTAACGGGGATAGGAGCCCTGGGCTGCCATTCTCTTAGCTCCCATCCTGGGACTCTTCGGCTTCCTCTTGGCTCCCACTGCCGGACTCTCTGCACAATCTTCCTAGGGCAGCTGTCAACCCTAGCCGCCTTGGCGAGATGTTCACGTTCCCAGGCGTGGGCGGCCTTGACCTCAAGCGAAGTGAATAGGTCGAGGAAGAAACGCATTATGGAAGTTAGCGCTCCGACTTTCCTTCAACACTGACCCTCACAGCAAAGAAGGGCAAAGCCGGTCTCTGATCAGGCCCCTAACTTGTCTTTTTTGTCTTCTTACTCTAGTTATAGGGCATGCGCACCGAAACCAATTTGGAGGAGAATTACTCGGAAACGAAACGAAGTTAAGAAATTATATAACGTTGCTACGCTGGCGAGAGAGCTCTACATTTTATCTATCTAGTCATATTCACAAGAGAGAGAGTTTGGAAGCTTACAACTCTGAGTTTCACGTATTACTACGATCATCAGGCAACTGATGGATCCAAAACGGGCAGCCAGAACATAAGGGGGAGCAAGGTGGGAAATTCTCGGACAGTGAAGCACACCACTTGACTACTTCTAGTCGTATTCAGGAACATGACACTGGTTTCCCATTTCCTTAGCCCTCTCAACAGGGGTAGGAGCCCTGGGCCGCTATCCTCTTGGCTTGCATTCCGAGACTCTCACCACCACCTTCCCATGGCGGTTGTCACCACTGGCCGCCTTGGCGAGCGCTTCACGATCCCAGACTAGGCACCGGCGGATTATGCCGGCATAATTATTGGCGTAATTTGGTGGTTGAAAATTTGGAGCATAATTTGGCATCCTTTCGGAGGTAGGAGCATAACTACATGATTGTACCACAATTCTAGGACCGGTATGTAAGCTACACAATTGTGTACAATGCAACTGAACGGTGACCTGTTCAGTGCTGGTGGTCTGCATGGTAAAGGGTTCGGAGTAGCCCTTTTCCAAAGATGCTCGCCATTTTTTTCGCTACTTTCCGTTGTTTTGGAAGAAATCGCAACTTTCTTCATTTTCACAAACAACTACTGCGCAACTTTTCCGCAAAGGTGTGCAAAGAAGCGCGCTGGAGGAGACCATCGACTGTGCAAGCTATGGATTTTGCTCTAATAATTAAAAAAATGAGGCATAGTTGATGTTCGGTCATGGTGGAAGGAGAGGTGGAGCTACGGGAGAGATGAGCGGATTATTCCCAGGGTCAGGTTGACATCGGTTGGACGAGTATGACAATTACGAAGACAGTTGAACATGATAATTTTCAAAGGTAACTCAAAACAATTTGGCAATGAAAATTACAAAGGAAATCAACTAATGATTAGAAGAAGTCATGTTTTCTCCTTTCCATGTTGATCTCTAGCATGCATGGTCATCTTGGTATGGGGATATTCATGTATTTTGTTGTACTAATGGCCACTTGCAAGTACGAAAAGGCTTAAATTTTCCGAAGTTTGAGGCTCCATAAGTACAACAAAGGGAATATGTGTTCCCACGTGCCAAAGCATAATATGAGGATTTGGCGAGCATAGTGCGAGAATCCATGAAAGCATAATTCCATGATTTCGCGAGCATAATCCGCCGGAGCCTATCCCAGACGGCCTTGGCTGCTGCTTGCACTGCAAGGGAATTGAAGAGGTCGAAGAAGAAACGCGTTTTAACAGCGTAGATGAAGGTTCCGACTTTCTACCTAACTTGAATGATTGAAGTTCTCTGATGCGTAACAACCCAGGCTTGATCCCGTGTTTCACAACACAACCAGCTTCGAATGTAGCCCGTTAAGCTCAAGAAAACTGTCACAAATTTCCCACGTCCTTCGACTCCTTGAGTCACAGTAAAGAAGGGCAAAGTCGGTCTGTGATCAGGCCCCAACGTGTCTGTCTACATGATTGCATTTATAGCGGTTGTAAACCATGAGCGCCGTGATCACAGTCCTGTACAAGTGTAACTCTCGACAACCACCGATCTGCCAGGAAGAAACGCATTATGGAAGTTATCGCTCCGACTTTCCTTCAACACTGACCTTCACAATAAAGAAGGGCAAAGTCGGTCTCTGATCAGGACCCTAACATGTGTCTTTATAGCGGTTATAGGCCATGAGCGCCGTAAATAAATTTGAGAATTACTCGGAAACGAAATTATATAACGTCGCTACGCTGGCGAGAGAGCTCTACATCTATCTATCTAGTCGTATTCAGGAAAATGACACTGGTTCGCCATTTCCTTTTTCCCTCTCAAAAAGGGGTAGGAGCCCTGGGCTGCCATCCTCTTGGCTCCCATTCCGAGGCTCTCTCCACCACCTTCCTATAGCGGTTGTCACCCCTGGCCGCCTTGGCCAGAGAAACTCAAAGTCGATCATCGACCAGGCATTTCAACCAAAATTCTTTGATGGAGCAAAAATAGTTTATTGAAGCTAAGTAAGAACTTGTAGAAATTTTCCATGCAGGCGAGAGAGCACTACATTAGTGATATTTGGGAATGTGAAGCTGGTTCGCCATTTCCTTAGCCCTCTCAACAGGGGTAGGAGCCCTGGGCTGCCATCCTCTTGGCTCCCATACTGGGACTCTCTGCACAATCTTCATAGGGCGGCTGTCAACCCTAGCCGCCTTGACGAGATAATCACGTTCCTGGTATTGGGCGACCTTGACCACAAGGGAAGTGAATAGGTCGAAGAAGAAACGCATCATGGAAGTTAGCGCTCCGACTTTCCTTCAACACTGATTCCCAGTAAAGAAGGGCAAAGTCGGTCGCTGATCAGTCCCCGGATCTGACCTTTTATAGCGGCTAAAACCATGCTTGCCGTATGCTATGCTGCAGTATGCATCGTATATTATCACATTTCTATCATGCCTACCATCCTGTACGAACTGGGATATGCATTTGCGAATTACTGACACAGCACAAGTACTGATACATGTAACACTACACATTCAAGACCGGCCCATTATGCCTCAATCAGGGAGTAGTGCATAAGGCCTCTTTTTCGGACAAACAGAATACAATCGACAGTGGCATGGCGAATGATTAGAACACAACACCAAAAAATGAAAACAATTGTATGTGTGCGAAGTAGTGGTTGCGACTTCGGCGATGATTTGTAAGAAAGGGTTTGCTCCCCACACCGGAGCTCGTGCTATTCCGCCGACTTTACTTGACACTTGGTTTGGAGGTGACAGCGTTGCGAATGACCGAGGGTCCTCGACGTCTGTCTCACCGTCCAGGAGCGACACTGACTCACGCTGCTATCTGGTGTTCACGAGGTGTTTGTCGCGCTGGAAACGGAGCGTCTCTGTAAGTTTGTATCCCTGGTGATGTTTGTGCCTGGAGAGCACTATATAAGTGGTGCTCTTCAGGCACAATCTTCCTCAGCCTACTCAAGCTCAACTGATGAGGGGTGAATTCCCCGAAACACTGTGTATTGAGCAGGGAGTGGTGCTTTCTTGCAGGTTTTCTGAGTCGAAGGTTCGATGGACTTCTCGTGTGCTCTGGATGGCAGTCGTGAGTCAGTCAAGTGTCAAGTAAAGTCGGCGGAATAGCGCGAGCTCCGGTGTGTGTGGAGCAAACCCTTTCTTACAATTGTATGTGTAAACAGTACCATTTGGTAGGGGAAAGATCCAAGAGTCCCTAACCCCCTTTTAACATCAAAATCAATGAAAAAACGCAAAAAAACGAGAGAACCCTCCCCCCCCCAGGAAAATACAAGGGCACTGTCCTGCCCACCATCATCTCCAAAACCTCACAGCCGGTAGAGTGGTGCTCCATTCGGAGCTCCCTGGCCTCAACGAAAACACAGAAAAGACTAATACAATCATCTACATATTACATGTATATACTAGTTATCTAATACTGGTTCAAAACCAGTATTAGATAAACCTTGTTATAGTTATACGCATATTGTTAGATTGACAGCATGAAACAAGGTGGAGGACACTTTTCGAAAACAGTGACCTCGCTACAACCATTGGGCTCTGCCAACCGTGGATGGTTGTAGTAAGGTCACACTGTTTCCGAACCCAGTATCCTCCACCTTGTTACATGCTGTCAATCTAACAAGTACAAGTACAGTCAACATCACAAATAACAGCCTCGGATAACAAACTGTAACGGCACTATCTACTGATCACAAGTAACGTCTCAGATAATGGGATAGTCATGACAGGCTTTTCATTTGACCCGACGAGACCACACGACGCTTGCAGATCACAGCACGAACAGTTCGCCAGCCACACGCCACGAAAGCAAGCAGTATTACTCCTGTGTGTACTTCAGTGTGGCCTAATAATAATAATAATGGAATAGTCCGATCTACTCACCTCCCACCGCTTTAGGATCAACATCTGCGCCTTGATCCATAGAGAGTGGCATGGTAGCGTTCTAATAATAATAATATGAACAGGTCGCATATTGCCCACATAAACAAATCATACGGGACTCATGCATCAGTCAATGATCGCTAACCAGAGTTGCTCGTTGATATGATGCCTATTGATGGCGAGGTAGCGTTCTACGGATGCGGCAAACGCGGCCTCCAGCCGAGTCTCACGCGGATCGTGATTTTTTCAGATAAATCTCACTACCGTAAAGTACCGTTGATCCGCCCCCTCTCTAATTCCCGCCCCCTGTCAATTTTCTCCTTGTGAAGCGACTTCGGCGTATACAACGAAATACGATGTTGAACCGACGCATGCACTGCTGTACACAATACTTGCCAATCCAGGATCAAAATGTGCACAATCCAGCACATTGAGTCTGATCCTCTACGTTGTTGTACATCGTACTGCACTTGACAGCCTTGATCTAATTCCCGCCCCCCTGCCGAAAACTCAGCTGGGAAGCGACATGGCGTGGGGGCGGATCAACGGTACTTTACGGTACTAGTATTGTGTGTTTAGTTTGTTTAGTACATGGACATACAGTACATACGCTCTCGCTTGCTTTCGTTATAAAAGGCCAGGTTTGCTCCTTGTACATTGTTCTGACGATGGGTGACTGGCCCGAAACGTCAATAACATTTCCACATCAAAATAATTGTCATCTAAAGAGTGAATAGCAACTAAATAGAGCGGTTGTCAGTTGACAAACCGCCTTTTATTAATTTTACAATGCAGTTGCGTGATGTCCACCACTTTCTGAACAGATGAATCTCGAGGCGTTTTCAGTTGGCCTTCATAGGTAATTCCAACAGAAATATCGGCAGAATATGGTATACTGAGCCAGTAAATAGAATTAAAATAGAAGAAATCACTTGGAAACGAGTTATGAACCAAAATACATGTACATGTATCCACGACCGTAACAAGATAACAAGTTGTCAGAAAGTGCGATAACAGGGCACAAAACTGACAGGCTACTGAGACATTCAACGACCTCAGGCCCAGCTCTAACACGTCTACAACAGCCTTCCAGCTCGGAAGGTTTACGTTATGGCAAGACCAATGAGGGTGTGACAGGTCCCACATGTTTACAATCATGCAGAAGGTGAGCGCAGCGAAATGTGGTATAGTAAGTTCTCTGGTTTGTTTCATGCATGTTTGGATCAGTAGATATGGATAAAGCAGAGGAGCAGAGCTCGAGGAATTGCCCGTCATAAGCTTTGCAAGGTTCTGCCCACTTACTGTTTTTCCAGCAGAATCTGCCAAGTTTACTACTAATACTATTATACAATGCTCGGACGAATGATCTACTAGACTGTACTCGTACTGGAGTCCCTTAGCTCAGACAATTGCACACTTCGCCCGCCACACCTCTCATTATTTATTTTTTAGCCCTTTCCCAAAGTCCCAAAGATGCTAGCCACTTTTTTCCGCAACTTTTCGTGGGTTTGGAAGAAATCGCAACTTTCGCAACTTTCTTTATTTTCGCGAACTACTTCGCAACATTTTCGCAACCTTGGCCCAATGGCATGCCATGGCCCATGGGCGTCAAAAGGTCAAATCACAGACTAGACTACATCATGTACATGTCGGACAAATGCATGCTCGTTCATTTCTCGTGTGCATTCAGACTCATTTCAGAGAAACGGTAGATCTACGGAAGTAGCGTTTAATATGTGCATTCCCTTTTTGCGAGCACTGAAATGATGGAGGATGCGTGCAACAGGCTACTTGCACTGTGTGAAGTTATAGTTCACAGCAGGAAGGGGTAAAGAGTTTGCTGTCTCCGCACTTCTGCTATTTCCGCTCCTTTTTTTCGCCTTTTTGGTTGTTTTGGCATCACTGCACGCGCAAGAACTCATTTCAAGTTGCGATGTAGGCAACTTTTGAGCTTTTACTGAAAATATGGATGCGATTTCAGCAACTTGCACTTGTTTGACACGGTTGCGAAAAGCATAAGCTGTGAAAAATTATGGCATCTTTGGGAAAGGGCTACCTCTCATAGTGCGATCTTCTTTCTCTTGACACTCGCCGATATAGCGGAACCATTCACCTCGCCTGCATTCCTCATTATGCTGTGGTTAGAATGTGCTGGTCCTGGCAAACTGTGTGAAGGCTGTCTTGCGTTGCGACAGCAGTGGCACCGCGGGGTACCGTCCTTGCATACAGTTGTCGATGGTGCTCACATGCGTGCTGAGGCCGGTGATTGGGCAGATGGTAGGGCGTAACGTATCGAGGCTGCTTACTTTCGTCCGCCTTGTAGGACGACGAGAGATAAGACCAAACGACTCGCCGTCCTACATCCACGGCACGACCGGACACAGCACCCACTAGCACTAGTAACAAGAAAGATGACATTTTCCGGATAAACAGTGTGAACGAAATCAACTGATCTTGCTGGAAAGCATGCGATACAAATTCTAGATCCGAGAAAACCCTCTACTATCAGCAACGAACTCGTTTGGTTCCAACAAACCAGGAGGGATATAATTCCCGTAGTATGACCTGTGTTCCATGGAATAGCTCGCTTTGTTCTAGTGGGTTGGATATGCTAGCAGTGCAGTAGTCATACGAGCACGACACGCCGAATATGCATGTCTACAGCTCGTATCGCCGTTGCCGCCAGTGCTGTCGCCGCTGTGGCCAATACACCCGATACACAACCCTGAGTTCATACATAATACTCGTTCCAGAACATGAATCATGTAGTAGACTGAACGGGTTTGTATACGACTCCATGCTATGGCTACACCAAATTGCAAACTCACTTACTACACTACCACTTGTAACCCCAGGCCAGGCCGCCATGGCATCAAGGGCAGTACATACATGTACATGTACATGTAAAAAGGTCGAAGACGAAACCTTTTAGAGTCGGCGTGGAGACAAGAAACCTGAATAAATATCGATGAAAGTAAGTGAGGGCACTCATACATACCACGAGAACAATGGAACAATATTTTACGACTTGAACGTCGTTTTCATGTGATAATCATCTGAAATCGTCATCACACGGAGAATCTAATAATGTTCACTTTATGGTAGATCTACCATAAAATATCTTTCCTTTGTAGTCCTACTCAGTGTGATGGCGATTCTGATCTTTATCACGAGAAAACGACGTTCAAATCATAACATATTGTTCCATTGTTCTCGTGGTATTATTTTAATCTATTATTATAATTATTAACTTTTATTTTACTAGGGTGTTTCCCACAGACCTACATGATTGTATGGTCTTCTTACGGGAGCCCCTAGGAAGGTTAAAGCATGAGCGAATAAATGAGCGGCAGTCTGTACAAGTACGAACAGTGGAAGGCAGCATATTCCACCGGTCAGCAGCGAGATAGCCAATCCGAGAAAAGCCAGCCGTACTATGTGCTGGGGGTAATGCCAAAGAAAAAGACACCTGGGATCTCGTAGTGGCAGTGGTGTGAGAGCTACAGCAGCGGCTGGTAAAGATTTCTTGAAGCAAAGAGCTGCAGGTTCCGCTATGGATGCACCGGAACAAAAGAATACTAGTAAACAGTTTCAAATTGACGCGCACCGAAATATGATAAAGGCTGTAAAGGCTAAGGGCGTGTGAAGCACTGGTAAACTTATCGAAACAAAAATACTATTCTGAGGGATGTATTGAACAAACGGACATACATGTACTTATATCACAGTATGAGTGCACTCACTTTACTTTCATCGACATTAGGAACTTTTAAAGGTTCTGACTTTTCTTAAACACTGCCGGCCATTCACAGTAGGGGAAAGCAAAGAGGATCGTAATAGCATACATGTACCAGACTGAACACAACCCGTGTAATGTCACAGGAAGCGTGAGTTTCGAAGTCTGAAGAAAAATTGATGTTGAACGGTCTCTGCTGGGACGACAGCTAGCTACACAATACCAAGAGTCCACGGGGGTGATGGACTCTTGACAATACCAATAGCTCAGTGGTTAGAGCATCGCTGGCCTCAAGGGAAAGTCCCTCCCTAGCTCGAGTCCTGGTGGTGATAGTCAATATTATTCTTCGGACTTTTTCCCTTCTCAACTCCCTCGACAAATGAATAGCTGAATGAGCACAGAAATGAGTATAAAATGTACATGTACATGTACATTCGACATCGCGAATAGCAACCTCGATAACAAACACACACGAATGGTGTACGGCAGGCACTACCCCTTCTGACCATATGCAATGTACATGATTGTGTATAAGCAGTTGACACTGTGCTTTGATGATCATTTATCTCAGATAAATCTCGAGGCATCTTCAGAAGCCTGGGCGCGGGATAATGCCCGGGCAGAAAATCGGAGGAATCTTGTATCAAGAGTACAGAACAACACGGACAATCAAGGCGTGTTTGCTGCTGCTTCAAGTTTCATGCTCTCGTAATCATCATGCAACTGTAAACCGGTTTATGTACTCTTGGTGAAGAAAAGGACCAAGGAACTACAAGCTATGCTATGATGTCCGCTAACAAAGAAGGGGAATCCCCGGATAAAGAAGTACAATGTAGTGTAGAGCAGAGCTCTGCGCTTGAACATAGTTACATTGTATGTAAAAGTAAAAAAAGTAAATTATCGTGTCCGTTTCCGAAGGGAACTCACGACGGCCATAGGTAGGCGTGGCAACCTGGGATAGTAAAAATGACGAAAGGTGTGGCGGAGTTTACGCTTCACGTTTTTTTCAATTTCGGACGTGAGAAAAAACGTGCGTTGAATCGCCTTTCTTCACCATGAGATGGTCCTCTGTCGGGTTGAAATCTCACGTTGCAACGTGGGATGCGCCATTTTGGCCGTTACATCTCACGCCAATTTGTACTATCAACGCCTCCGCTATGGGCTGCAGGAAACGACTACTGTAGCTGGGTGAATCGTGATGATCTGCCGTCACCAAAATGTCCGCCTGGAACAGACGCATGCAAGGGAAGTTGTTCATGTTTCCGTAGAGCTCGAAGCAGGCTCCCCCTTCCACGGGCAGATCTACTAGTAGTAGAAAGAGAAAGAAAAACTAGACGGTTCGCGTACGGGGCAGGTCAATAACCACCTTTCCTCCGTGGGACGCCACCACCCCTTAAACATCGAGAACAGAATACTCCATTTATTGTATTTCAAAGATTATTATTATTTTTTCACCTTTCTATTTACAGTACTTAACTTCAGTTTCTTTGGTTGTATCCTTAGTTCCGTTTTTTCCCACTGATGATAGGAACGAGAAAATCGATTCTGGGTTTTCAATAATATTTTTGTTATAAAATACACAGTAATACATGTCAAACAAGTAACGTAGTTGCGTGATGTCTGCGGCCTTCATCCTATTCATAGCTATATTAAAATTATTATCTCCACGTAGGTTATTATTATCATTATTATTATTATTCTTTATTTCCACGATGGCCCATGGCCAATAAGGAAGATAATATGATTCAAATCAGTCCAGAATCATATAACATCAGTCTAGCAAGTAAGGAAACCAACACATTGCAGGGGGTGGGGTTACGATGGGGTGCAGTTTGAGCTACTACAGGAGCATATGGATGATAGAATGAGGCTAGACGCCATTGATTTAAACGCATGCTTGCTATTTGTTTCACGCAGGTCGGGGGGTAGTTGGTTGAAATTGTGAAGGGACAGGTTGATGGGTGAGTTGGTGTGTCGAAGATTACCCAAAGGCTCTAGGCCTGTCGAGGGTATCTCCTTGGTCAGGCATCAGATGCGGCTCCTAAATGGCGGGGGAAGATAGATCAGATCCACCAACCGGAGGCCAAAGGCCGAAATCCCATTTGCCACATCCAGGAGGAGGAGGACTCCTGCCGTTAAAGTAGAGAGCTTGAAAGCCCAGGGCCCCGCTATGCTTTTTTTTGCCTAAGTCATCATGCTGATGGAAACATTTTTTTGCAATACGATCATCGCCTACATTTTAGATAAAGATTGCAAAAGCGTTTCAATCAGCTCGAATAACATGCGCTGCATGCATGATGCCCTACATAGAGGCAAGAAAAGCATAGCGAGGACCCTGAGCTTTCAAGCTCTCTCGTTCCACCAGTCCGCAGGGTCTTCATCTAGACTTCTGATGTCGTCACTGTCAAGCGCAAGACTGGTGTGGGCCATGCAAGCACGTACCAAGAAAGAAAAGGCTTCCATGTAACTGCCCTGTGCTGCTGCAACAAACCCTTGTCAGGTAATGCCTGTGTTCACGGTTCACCCTAACCAATGTTCAGGATTACCCCAAAGGCTAACGCCTATCAGGAGTGTACATGGCCATGGGCAATTGGGCATGTGTTAAGTCTCACTGCCAGCAAAAGCACGAGCTTGGTTTTTGATCTGGGATTTCACGTATTTTATGGGTTTTTTTTATAGACAAGACAGGAATGAGAACTAAGAATATTACGGATAGAGGAGAGTGTGATTGTGTAGGTGAGTCTAAAATATGACCAGATGGTCGTCGAAGTGGTAGTGCAGGAACATCATGTCCTTCTTGTTCGCTACTTTCGTGTCGACTTTAGTTTGCTGTTGCTGCTTCCTAGTAATCGGGAAATTGCCAGTGTGGGGTTTCCCCGCTGTGGCGTGAGCGTTGGAGGTCGGAGTTTCAGCAGAGAGAGCTGATATATGTCGGGTAGAGGGCGCTTCGATACCGCTGTCACCGAGCTTGGATGTTCCCAGCGCGGCAATGCTGTTGTGATGAGCGGCTGCCTTCTCGGCCAGCATACTGACCATCAACGGCATAATTATTTTCTAGCGTTTTGAGCTGTCGTTGATGAAACTGCAAGGGTGGTCTGATTCCTGGCTGGAGCGAGAGTGTTTCGCCAACACGGACGGAGCGATAGCCTATTCTTCGTCGCAACAAAGCGTTAGCTTGCCCTGTTCGCTCCTCCGGAAGACGCCAACAGACTACTCGCCACCAGCAAGATTCGCCTCAATGCTGTTGGCTTATCTCAAAGGTCAGAAGCAAAGATGAGTTTACTCGCTTGGAAAGAAGCTCGGGCTCGTCGAAGAGGCAAACACTGGACGTCTTGGGCGAAGGTCAACCAGTTGCACATTGACCGTCTAGAGGAAAAAGAGAGGCTGATGACCAGGGAGTAGAGCAATACCTTTTGTACTACTCCCTGCTGATAACCTTTGCCACTGTGCCTTGGGCCGCGTATGTGTGTGTACGGGATACGGTATGTGTGTACGCATGTCGTACGGGGTAGCCGCGTGTACGTGTGTGTGTTCCCAGCAGGACGACAGCACCGTATCGTCCCCGTATCGTAGTACCGGTACTATACCGTGTAGTTCAGTCGCTCTGGACTTTTTGAGACAAGAATGGACTATCGTTTTTTTATTGTACATGTATTGTATTTTATTATTTATTATTTTGCTTGGGCATTCCCAACAGACCCTAAGGTCTTCTTACAGGGTGCCCAAGATGAATGAATGTGGTAAGTTCCTGGCGAAATGAATTGGGGATATGATTAGTGCGAAGGGATTCGGGAAGCGCATTTTAAAGCGGTCTGCACCAAGGCCGGGAATGTTTTTGTTTGAGTTCGCACTCCGCAACCTTACCTGCGCAACTATGTCCACAACCATGCAAAGTCGTCCACCCCCGGGGCCCCGGCTCTAATTCTCAGTTGCGATTGAAAACTCTTTCTTTTCCATGATCAGTTACGTATTTACACGCTCGTAGAATGTATCTGTGCTGTGATTGTCGAGCCGTCTATTCAGTATCACCTTCTCTGACGAGCCTTTGGTAGGCGAAACAGCTGTCAGAAGGAATATTATCTGTAACAATACTGGATACCCGTGACCCCTTCGTTGCTTCGAATTATTGGTGAGTGTGTAATGGCTACTGAGCCTGAGGGTAGCCATGTGTCGGCTGAGAGCACATGGAGGACAAGAGGAGGAGAGATTGTTGCAATATTAAACAGCCGAATGCTACCGTTCACCACTTTACTTTTGACTTTACAAATTGTAGTGATTGAAAACCTCAAAACATGGGTACTTTTCCGCGTCACGGGACTCACCGCCCATGCACAGCGAAGCCCTGCTTTCGAAGGTTCTGGAATGTTATTTTGCTAGCAATCTTGGCCTGACTTTTCTAAGCACTCGCAGACTCCATTGCAGCCATTCACACATTATAGGGTACCTCACTTCAAACTCTCCAACTACGGTCTCTTCGCTGCATATGTTCACTTCACTTCCAAAAAAAACAAATAATATTAGATATAAATTGAATGCACCAAATTTTCGGGCATGGCCCATCTTCAGGGTGAAAAAGAAAACCATTCAACTAAAGCCAACAAAAACTGAAACGAGTATATATGCTGTGTGAAATTATTGTGTTAGATGCTGGTGTTGTAAATTGTGGTAGACTGTGATGTTGCGAATATATTATGATAATATGTGATATTTGATGTTTATGTGTGCTAGCTGGTTATATGGTTATATAGTGCTTAGCAAATAGTTGTCGTCATCTTTGTCTTCACACCCATGGACCCAACTACATTGATGCTTTGCATTCTATTCTCCATGTCACAAACACATATTCACACTTACAGACACAGCTCTCCACTTGGCTCCTTCACTTTCTACCAACACACTTCACCATTGCTGCTGGTAACCACACTTCTCGTGCTTTCCCTTCACATCGCACTAACACATATTCACACTTACAGACACAGCTCTCCACTGGTCTCTTTCGCTCCTTCCCTTTTTACCAACACACTTCACCATTGCTGCTACCCTTCACACATACAAAGATTTCCAGCACTACCGCACCACACAGCATATATACTCGTTTCAGTTTTTGTTGGCTTTAGTTGAATGGTTTTCTTTTTCACCCTGAAGATGGGCCATGCCCGAAAATTTGGTGCATTCAATTTATATCTAATATTATTTGTTTTTTTTGGAAGTGAAGTGAACATATGCAGCGAAGAGACCGTAGTTGGAGAGTTTGAAGTGAGGTACCCTATAATCTTGGCCTGAGTCGGCTTTTGTCCACAAATAGCGGTGTTTTGTCGTACATATACATTATACATAATGTACATGTACATAATATATGTACATGGTCAGTATAGCATCTCGGCAAGAAAGCGCAAGCATCATTGCAGCCAATCCAGTTTCTGCAGCGTTGATCAACTTTGTATTGCGGAATTTGTTTGGTCAAGAGTGACTCAAGACCCACAAGAGTCAACGCGCACGTCGCTCCCTTCTCTTCAAGAAATGGAGGGACCGGAGTCATGTGAGGTGGAGAGCACTTGGCCTATTTTGGCGGTGACTGAAACCCATGCTCGTGGCTCCTTCCATAGGCATGGATGTCTTCTCTGCAGTCGCGGATCTATGTCTGATTTTTTTCTAGCGCTCCCAAGTCCACGGCGGTCTTGCTGCTCAGGATTAGCGGCACTGCCGAGAGAGCTGGACCTCAGTCACCTCACACTATGCTTGGTCTTTACTTTGTAGGTCATAGGAAGAAGACGGGAAAGAAAGGAAGAATAGAAGGAAAAGGCAACGGACATAATAGTGCAAGATCCATAATCCATTCCCAGCACCAATCATAGAAAAGGTTGATACAATGATATTATTATCAAGTCACACACATGCACCGGCCGAAAGCTGCCGAAAGCTGATGCTGACCTATTTATCCACGCCTCACACATGCAATGACATTATGTGAAGAAGAGGTTGGTGCGACTTCGGCGATAGTAGGGGAAGAGTGTGTTACTCCCTACATGGGAGCTCGCGGTTTTCCTGCCGACTTGAATTCTCACTTGACTGACTCACGACTGCCATCCAGAGCACACGAGAAGTCCACGAACCGTCCACTCGGCAAACCTGCAAGAAAGCACCACTCTCTGCTCAATACACAGTGTTTCGGGGAATTCACCCCTCATCAGTTGAGTTTTAGTAGGCTGAGGAAGATTGTGCCTGAAGAGCACCACTATTATTTTATAGTGCCGCGTCTCCAGGCACAAACATCACCAGGGATACAAACTTACAGAGACACTCGTACTCGTGACTCCGTTTCCAGCGCGACAAACACCTCGTGAACACCAGACAGCAACGGGAGTGAGTGTCGCTCATGGAGGTACTGAACAAGCGCTGAGGACCGTTGGCCATTCACAACGTTGTTGCCTCCAAACCATCTAATTCGCAAGCCCGCGCTGGGGACAACAATCTTCCCCTAATCATAATATCGCCGAAGTCCCACCAACCTCTTCTTCACATTGCATAATTATTGTTGTTGTTGAGTACGTAAAAGAAAAATGACAATAGAGAGGTTAAGTTTCACGTAAAAGTCTTACGTCCGTGAACTTTTACGTCAAAAGTGAAAAAACTCACGTAAAATTTGACGTGTTTTACGTGAGTTGACTGTCCCGCACGTTAGTTCATGACGTGAGTTTTTGGAAGTTTCGCTTGGTTATTCCGACCGAATTTGTGTGAGTTTCCGGAATTTTATCGAGTTTTATCTAGTTTGTTGGAAGATTTGATATTTGTGCGAACTAAACCCGAATCCTGCCAGGCAAAATTTCACGTCACGTCGCACGTGTAACTTAACCTCTAAAAATTACACGTAACGTGAGATTTGCACCGCATTTTGAAAAAGGGCAAAAAACGTGTACCGGTTTTCATGTACTCGTGTCTTGGTACATGTAGTCGCAAGGGCGCGCTAGCGCGTTGGCCATACCATATCACGTGCCAGTATACTACGAAAATGAATATTTTGATAGCGACCTCAGCGATTTAATACATTGTATAAACTTTTAAAAAGGAAGTAAAAGGTGGTTGCTCTTTTTCCTTCCGGCTCTGACAGGGAAACGCACGTTCACGGCGGATGACCTCTCTCTTCTACGGCTACCTTGCCGGCTCGGTGGAATCGGTTTGACATACTTCAAAGAAATCGCTACCTCCCAACTGCAGGCTTCCCAAGTCATCACGAGCGAGCAGCCAGGTTGACGAGATCATCCACCAGCACGACCGAGAGTGGCAGCATCATTCCTGCGACTTTGTGGATCAGCTAGCCCGCCGTGAGAGAGCATCTGCCGCCAAGTCCTCCAAGAAAGCTAGTGCTGCCTCTTTCGCTGCTCTCCGAGAAGCTGCGGACCGCCCCTTGGCCCGTCGTATGGATGAGCTGTCCCGCAAAGGCCCCTCTTCCTGGCTCACTGCTCTTCCTCTCAAGGAACATGGGTTCCACCTCTCGAAGCAGGAGTTCAGGGACGGCCTTGCACTGCGGTATGACTGGCCTCTCCTCGATGTCCCCACGAAGTGTGCCTGCGGAGTTCTGTTCTCCACTGCTCATGCCATGTGTTGCCCCCGGGGTGGCTTCCCTACAATCCGCCATAACGAAGTCCGTGACATGGTACTCACGGAGGTCTGCCACGCAGTGGCAATCGAGCCTCAGCTAGCCCCGCTCTCTGGAGAGCCTCCGAGAGGTGTTTACGGCTGCATCGGCAAACACCGCCGAGGATGCCCGCGCTGATGTCCGTGCCCGTGGCTTCTGGACCCGAGCACAGGATGCTTTCTTTGACGTACGCGTCTTCCATCCTGATGCGGCGTCCTACTCGGCCCAACCACTGGATGCCATACTGCTTCAGCACGAGCGCCAGAAGAAACTGCAGTATGGAGAGCGAATCCTCAATGTGGATCATGGCACATTCAGCCCGCTGGTGTTGTCAACTTCTGGTGTTGCCTCCCCTGAATGTGAAAGGTTCCTTAAGCGCCTCTGTGGCTTGCTTGCTAGGGCTGATTCCAGCATGCCCTATGCACACCATGTTGCATATGTGCGCTGCAGGCTGTCACAGAGTCTTTCGCGCTGCTCCGGTCATGTGTGTCCGTGGGTCTCGGTCGGCATACCATCGTCCAGCTAACGAGCTCAGGGAGCTGGCGGTGGTTGAAAGCCGGATCTAAAACCATTTGTGTTTTAGTGTAAAACTCTTGCCATTCCGGAGACATATTTGCCACACCTGCAGTGTACTATTATTAATATTATCTTCCTATTGTACCCTGGTTTCTCATCATTGTGTTGCTTTTGCCCAAAAGGTGGTTGCTCCCACACTGGAGCTTCCGCTTTTCCCGCCGACCTGACATGACACTTGACTGACCCACGACTGCCACCCCTCCGGAAATTTTTTAATTAGGGTGCAAATCCTGCATTCTGGGCATTTTTTGAAAAAGTGGTCCGGCCGGACCGGCTGCTACGACCCCTGTAGTACTCGACCTTCCTCAGCCTACTAGTACTAGCAAGAGTACATGGGGGGGGGGGGGGTTATGTACTCTTGGTACTAGTACTCAACCTCAGTTGCATGAGGGCAAGAGATCAAAAACAACGGTGCCCTGCCTCGAGACCGGCCTTGCCCTGGTGTGGAGTGTACGCATGACATCAGAAGATCCAATTCCGCTCGACCAAGACCCTATGCAGAACTGGATCGGCGTTGCACACTCTGGGGGGTTATGTACTCTTGATGAGGGTCTATATTGGTACAGTAGGAACACAAACAGGAAGCAGGAACACAAACAGGAAGCAGGAACACAAACAACCACCAAACTCAAAGCACGTGGATAACGTGGTAGAGAACCGTGAAGCCCCTTGGCAAAAACCCTCCGTCCGTTGCGGGTACGTGACAGCGGGGAGAGCAAGCAGCAGCGGGAGTTTGGAGTTTGGACTAAATTTCGCTGTGGGAGCTTGCACACAATCCAGCTGGGTTCAGTCAAACACTCATCTCAAAGGAAATACTTGTAAGTACAAGAACATGTTAAAAATAAACGCAACCTTGTGCGAGAATTTAGAAAAATGTGAAAACCTAAAGAACTAACCTGGATCCGGCCAGGCAAAACTAAACATTTTGGCAGAAATCTAGCTGAGATAAAACAGTGCTAAAGTAAGGGCTTCAGAGGCAAGCCAGATCCGAAAACATATTTTAAAAAGCTAGCGAGGAACTCAGTAGCCGATAAAGGTGGAACCAGAGACAGGCTTGCAATGTGAACAAACCAACGAAGAAGGCAAACACACAACACAGCTGCAAGGCCAGCAGGCGATGCAGTTGCACAGAAGTTTAGCCGTAATACTGCAACAGTGGGAAAGCCAATCGATAATCATCAGATATTTGTGAGCAAAGCACGATGGCGACCACATCTGGGCGTCAACTCACGGGTACGCGGACACGCCGATCAGAACCGCACCTAATGCCCAGGCCCGCGAGCAGAGATGGGCCACGTGTCCTCGACCGTGCCGTCGTCCGTGTTGACAATAATCATCTTGTCATACATGTTGACGGCGGGATCACAGTGACCGGGAACGAGGGTCAGAACACTGCCCACTGCCGGCACAGCGCTGCCCTCGTCCATGTACACCAGGCCATGCTCGTCTCCACCGCTTGAGAATGTGGCAACTGAGCAGCCTTGCATGCCGCTCACGTGAACCAGCGGTGGGCCCATGTCCAGCGAGATTGCCTTGGTGCCGGAATCCGTTACGGCCAGGCGCCGTTCCTCGTTCCTACTGACTACAGTAGTCAGCACGTACAGACTGTGACGCCAAGACTCACCGCTGATCGGGAGATTCCACTCGTCACGGCCGTACGCTGCGTCCATGAAGATGTAGGAGCCGGGCTGCACCTCGTTGTACACGCCCGTCTCCGCTTCCAGGTAGAATGTGCCTGAACACACGCACACATGCATGCACACGAACACACATACATGCACACACACGCACATACATACACATACACATTACTGGCATTGCATTAGCAACACAACAGCACAACAGCTCAGCCACGGAATAATAGAGAATGGGATCACGTGCAGACAGGCAACACAGACGCTCGTCGTGACGTCATTCGTATAACCTCTAGTAGCAGTGGTAACGTTACGTGAACGCAAGCACGGCACTTACCCGTGCCACCACCCGTGACAACCTCGCAGTCGATGCCGGCAGCCTTCAGGACGTCAACAACCTCCTTAGCCTGTGCAGCAATGCTGGAGACGGCCTCCTTGCGATCGGTTTGCACACGAATGTGCTGCAGCAGGCCATGGTATGCCTGAATGCCGTCAAAGCGAACGCCAGGTAAGCTACGGATCAGCTACAACAACAGCAGCAGCAGCAGCAGCGACAGCGACAGCAACAGCAGCAGCAACAACAGCAGCAGCAACAACAACAGCAGCAGCAACAACATATTCTTTACATTCCTCTTTCTCTGAGTTCTATCATATCTTCATTTTCTTGGGGTCTGGGCTCTTTTAGAACTACCGGTACTCAGTTCTGTTGGGCTACCGAAGTAAAAAATAAAAATAAACGAAAGGCCAAAAAAACAAAAAAACAAAACACCGCCATCACATGTAGTGTCCAGACCAATTGACGAGCACGCGAAAAAGGAGACAACTGCGCTACGCTCATCATACTGGTGTAGCGCGACAGAATAGGTAAGCTTACAAGGAGGCACAAACACGAATGAGAGAAGTGAACAAACAGTATTTGAACTTAGGTGCCGTCCATAATAATTATCGATCAAGTACACGAAACGAAAAAGTTTCGTTTACGGGTGGGTGGGTCGAGGAGAGTTTCTTGATAGCTGAAGAATCAATCCATTCTACTTGAAGTACATATAGCTGTCAAGTCAAATTATTAGAGAGGTTCCGCACTACGTAAAGTTGAGCAACTTTACGTTAGTGGGCGGGAAAACCCCGTGAATTCGCGAGTTTGCACTCCACTTACGGAAAGTTGTCTACGTAGAGTACGTAGATAGGGCTCTGATAACGTAGCTGGTCCGCAAGTGGATTGGGGTACAAATTTATGACTCTCTCCCCAGGTCGATCCGGTCGTACACTGCCGCGTTCGGAGTTCACTCTCCAGGAACTTGCGATTCCGCGGCCGCGTTGTTTTCCGCGATTTGAACAAAAGTCCGCGATATTTGAAAAATCATCCGCGATATTGTAGAAAACTGCCCTTGATACTTGAAAAGCACCGCGGTATTATTTCGAAAAGCACCCGCGATATCCGAGTCTTCCTTCGATGTTGTTTAGTTCTTCAAGCTCGTCAGCAGTTTACTTGAGAGATCCACACAAGAATGGAGAAGTTTCTGGGCAAATCAGCGGCTGAAAAGTCCAAAAATAAGGCTCGCGTCGAGTGTTGTCCAAGGATAGAGGAAAGCTGTCTTGTAAGCTCCTGTCGACATGTCAGGCAGTTGAACACAGTCGCAATCGAGTACAGCGCAGCACACGTGCATAATTTATGCTGTACATTCCACCGCATTACAGTTCAAGTACCAAAATTGGCCGCAATTTCCGTAATTTTACCACAATAATCCTGCAATATTTGACAAAATCCGCAATATTCCCCGCAATTTGTGGCATTTTACCTCGCAACTTTTTCCGCGATATTTCCGAAATGTCTCCGCAAGTTTCTGGAGGGACAGGGAGTTGCCAAGTGCAGCTACGTGATTTGAAAACTCCGTATGGCGGAACACAGATGCGCATGCAGTTGACGTAAGACTTTCCGTAGATCGACTACATTTTTTACTAACGTGATTACGTTATGCGGAACCTCTCTATCATTCATTCCAGGGTGTGTGTGCGGGGGGGGTCGTAACTAAACTTTTTCGTTCTGTGAAAATTATCGATAATGCCAGATGGCCCCTTAATTCAGTACACACATCAGTCCAGGAGTGAAACTGATGAAAACAACAATCTTTCCGAGTGGAAGGTTCAATAGACTTCTCGTGTGTGATGGCAGTCGTGAGTCAGACAAGTGAGATTCAAGTCGGCAGGAAAAGCGCAAGCTCCCATGTAGGGAGCACCACACAATTCCCTAAGTATCGCCAAAGTCACACCAACCTCTTCTTCACATTGTGTGGAAAACAACAATCTCTGAATAAAATACCTTAAATACGTGACTTCTCGCTCGATCACATCCGCACTGGTTACGGGAATAGAACTACCAATGAACACATAACTCAAATAATATTAATTACAGCTGGGGGGGGGGGGGGGGGGAGAGAGAGAGAGTCTTCCAAGGACGAATCAGAACACAAGAACTATAGCACTCCAGCAGGGCCTGGGAAAGAAAGGAAAGGGTTTGAGGGCTTCGCCTGTTAACACGTGTTTTAGGTCAAGATGTCTACGCGCGGAGATAAGGTTCTCTACGGTGTACACATCTGCTGGGTATCAATTCAAATCAGGCAGAAAACTGCCAAATTCGGAAGGTAAATTCCCAGTACTCATTCCACGTGACTTCTTGACGTGAACGCAGAGCAGAACAAGTTTTCTTTACGCTACGGGAACGCGATGAGTGTTCCAGGGATTCTTCACGCTGCGTTCCCGTAACGTAGAGCAGAACATCACCATTGCAGCGCACTCCATTACATCATGGAATGTGCACTTGAAGAAAAAGTGCAGTAAATCACTAATAACTTATAATAAGTCGGTCCTGATGTGGGATTAACCAAATTAGGTAGCTTTACAAAGTAACACTAACTGGTTGATCTATACCGGTGGTAACTGAAATCCGACCCCTGGTTTTCATGCTCGAGTGCAGCACCGGTTCTACATTGTTGCGGTCTCTATTTCGCAGTGCTACAATCCCGTTCTGCCGGGTGTTTGCAGTGTGAGCGCACCGCTCCAGGGGTCGGATTTCAGTTGCCAGTACTGTAGGAACTCTTACATTGTGAACACCATAATAGAAAAGCTGACAGGATCGCTTTTCTAAATACTACACGTGTACAGTGGGCGTAGAGGAGCAGCTGCGTAACAAGCATGAGCAATCAATAGAAAAAATTACTTGTAGTGTCACAAGAGAGAGATTGGAAGCTTTGTTACAACTCTGAGTTTCACGTACTGTATAAGCAGAAATATTCGTCTGGAATTTAATTTCGTCTTTTTCGTCCAAGGAGCTTTTGGACTAAATTAAATGTAGGACGAATATCGATTTGTCCAGCGTTTCTATACACTCTTATGACCCATGGACGAAATTTTCAACCGGACGAACTCCTTTTCTTTGGAGTTGGACGAAATTATTGACCGACGAAATTTTCTGCCTCTACAGTATTACTACGATCATCAGGCAACTGACACAGCTTCCAATCTCTCTCTTGTGTACAAGGCTCTGCCCTACATGGGTATTGAGCACTCTTCGGACAGTGAAGCACACCACTTGACTACTTGTAGTGTCATAGAAAAAAACTTTTAAAAAAGGTGCATTACAGCTCTTCAGGAATACTATACTACTAGAGTGCATTCATGATGAAATCTCAGCTCATGCATATGCGCCGGGTAACACTAAAACTTCTTGTACAGTACCCGTACTTACAGCAAGTCACCCTGAGCTGACCAGGTTCAGTACCGAGCGTCCCCTCGTAATTCACTCCAACACACACGCACACACACACACACACACACACACACACACACACACACACACACACACACCTTGACCTTGATCTTGCCCATTGCGTACGCAATGATAGCGAATGTCGGAAAGTTCAAGTGAGAACACGAGCGCAGAACTTGGCATGTCGTTTCAGGTCTCCTGGTCGACGAAACGGGCGTCCACAGACACATAGAAGAGGATCAGGAGCGGGCCGTGGCGGTGGAGTGCTACTCGCAACTCGTCTCCAGCCGGGACGATCTTGGCAACTCTCAAGCCAGGTGGTCACGCCGAGGTCCGCCAGGTCAGTCGACACCACATCTCGCCACCTCTTCTTCGGGCCGTGACGAGGATGGGGGGCACACACACACACACACACACACAAACACACACACACAGCACACACACACACAGCACACAGCACACACACACACACACACATACACACACAGCACACATACACACTTCACTCATGGCACATCAATATCGTAGTACTACTTTAACATACCTCAGCCAGCTGCAGGGCTTCACTGGGGCTGCTAACACCACAGCGTTTCTGCCCGACGTCAACGTCAATCACCACGCCAAACACAACGTTAGCGCTGGCCGCAATTGAGCTGATGTCACGCACATTGTCGGCATTGTCGACGCACAGACGAATCCGTACCTCAGGTAGACTTGCCAATTCTGCCAGATGCTCCAGTTTCTTGCGTGAAACAATCTCGTTGGAAACGTACACGTCCTTAACACCTCCCAGCTTGGCAAAGGTCTCCGCCTCGGTAACTTTCTGCGCACAGATACCGCTGAATGCGGAGTGGGATTGCGCTTGGAGCTGTGCCATTTGACCGCTCTTGTGGGCTTTGCCGTGTGGTCGTACCATGATACCTGCAAGGAGAAGGTATGCACGCAAAAAAAAGCGTCGCTATTGCCGAGTTGTCGTTTTTCGTGAAGTTGAAACTATGCAGTCAAATGGTGACTAAGTCTGAAGATTGGGTCGTTATTCGCGAGAAACTGGTACTGTAGAGGCAGAAAATTTTGTCGGTCAATAATTTCGTCCAACTCCAAAGAACAGGAGTTCGTCCGGTTGAAAATTTCGTCCATGGATCATTAGAGTGTATAGAAAAGCTGGGCAAATCGACATTAGTCCTACATTTAATTTAGTCCAAAAGCTACTTGGACGAAACAGACGAAATTAAATTCCAGACGAACATTTCTGCTTATACAGTAAGTGTTACCACTCGAGTTTTCGTTATTCAAGAGGTTGACTGTACCGTCTGGCCAATTCCCCCATTGAATGGGCTCGGAAATAGGCCATGTACATGATTGTAATGAATGATACAACAAACGAACCCTCCTCCTCCATGCGCTCTAAAGCCGACCATTGCTACCCTCGCTAGCCATTACTCACACCAACAATTTCAAACAACGAAGGGGTCACGGGTAAAAGTTTCCTTCTGACTGGTACCGATCACAGTTTTGTTGATACATGTAATAATGTTGCACCTAAACGACTGGGTAGTTGCCTGGTACTCGTATGCAGTTTACAAAAAAGATACCTCGCTGAATTACAGTACAATTCGCAAACGATCATCACCGGCAGCCTACCCGGTCCAAATATTTCGACTCTGCGCCGAAACCCCGATTTTCGCCGGATTTGACGATCAAAACCCACTTCAAAGTAAAAACTCTCGTTTAGGAAGGCCCCTGGTTTAAGTCCTGGTGGTGACGTCATTTGTTTCATCAGACTTTCCCCGTTTGCATCTTTCCCTCAAACCAATGAATGTTTGGGATCTGCTTTCCCATAATAAACCATGTTGTGCCATGGTATGCCAGTCCTAAATTGTAAAACCAGCCGACCCGATGCTCCAGAACAGTCCTGGGCGCTAAAGCTGTGCAGCATCCTAAGAGTATCAAGAGTCCATAAACAAGAGTACGCAACTGTGATCTCTTTTCTATGGACCAGATGCGCAGCGCGCTGCCTTCATTACACCATTCAGCTGCACTCCGCGTACTGCAGCAAATCAAACACCACACTTTCGCTCTGGTTTGAAACGAACTTTCGTATGGAACTGGAGTTCACACACACACACACACACACACACACACACACACACACACACACACATCCACACACACACACACACACACACACACACACACACACACACACACACACACACATACACACACACACATGCACACACACACATACGTACACACACATGTGCGCACACAGACACACACACGTGCACGCGTGCACACACACACGTGCACGCACACACACAGGCACACACACATACCGGCACACAGTGACACACACCTCAGACCTCAGACCTGCCCATCGCGGAAGCGATGATAGCGAACGGCTATGTTGGACACAGCAACTCACACACACACACACACACACACACACACACACACACACACACACACACACACACACACACACACACAAATACACATACGTACACACACATGTGCACGCACAGACACACACACTTGCGCGCGCGCACGAACACACACACACACACACACACTTACTTGTACTTGTTGCTCACTGCCAAAACTAGTCACGTGGGTCTCCCCGGGAGAGGGGAGAGAGACTCAAAAGGAATCTTGGAAAGATGACTCAATCGGCTATTGAACCGCCCAACGGCCGACACCCCCTGAAATCCCCAAAACTCTGGGTGGACTTCAAAATGATCCCACTTATGGGCTCACCACACCTCAGTAAGTGGGTGAGGACAAGGTGCAGAAAAAGGATTGACGGCATCAGGGTATCCGACCCGGGATCCAATTGCAGTTACCCCTGCCCCCAGTGAAGGTAATACTTGCTACTAGTGTGGGTGGCTAAATCAGAGTGGATCTGATACAAGCTTCACTAGCACCATTGATTACACAAGAGCTAATCTAGCCAGAAGCAGTCCATAGTTAACGGGTATGTATACTTCAAATAGAAAGTATATGAACCCTGAAACCAACAAGGGTGGCAGATACAACAACACACATTCAAGCAGCCGAGCCTGTTGGCAACAGACCCAACACAATCAGGCATTAGTGTACCCACCAACCGAACTAGCTGGCCACACATACGCACACACACACACACACACACACACACACACACACACACATACAGGCACACATACACACCACGTACCATGTACCATGTATACGCCCGTCGTAAGAGAAGCATGCAAATCTGCAAATGTACAATCATGTACATGTGTGTGCAATAAGCTGGGCCGCAAGTCACACAATCATCATGCCGCCTGTGTTTGGACCACAAGCATGGTAGAGGGGATACACTCATGTATTCATGTACATGTCAATGCAATTAATGTACATAATGTACATAAACAGTGCCGCGTCGCTTCACTGTACACAAATGCACTGACGTACACTGTTTTTTTGGATGGCTTTTTTTATTTTTTTCGCCCTCCCTCATTGATTTCATCGAATAAGGTGACGCGAAACATAGAAAAAAATGGTGTGGCCTTATAGCAACGATGGCGAACAAGATCTGTATGAGACAGATCAAGACTTGCGCCAGATAACTGTCTAATCCACACAACTGGCGAAGCCATGTGAATCGACCACCAATGCACACCTGGTCCAGGAGTACATCGGCATAAAACGGCCACACACACACAGACACACACACACACACACACACAAATGTAGAGGTCTTGTGAGTACTCGAACGAATCGAGCAAAACGGAAGAAGTGCTGGTACGAGAGGGTTTGAGTGCATGCTTTCAGAGCGTTACGGAGGCAAGTTACGTAATGAAGGCAGCGCGCCGCGCACGGAACCATAGCCACGGTTGTATATTCTTGTTTATGGACTCTTGATAGTATTTGTAGCCATAATTATATAATAGAGAGGTTCCGCATAACGTAATTACGTTAATAAAAAACGTAGTCGATCTACGGAAAGTCTTACGTAAACTGCATGCGCATCTGGGTTCCGCCATACGGAGTTTTCAAATCACGTAGCTGCCCTTGGCAACTCCGAACGCGGCAGTGTACGACCAGATCGACCTGGGGAGAGAGTCATAAATTTGTACCCCAATCCACTTACGGACCAGCTACGTTATCAGAGCCCTATCTACATACTCTCCGTAGACAACTTTCCGTAAGTGGAGTGCAAACTCGCGAATTCACGGGTTTTCCCCGCCCACTAACGTAAAGTTGCTCAACTTTACGTAGTGCGGAACCTCTCTATTATTCCCTTCATGTCTTCTACATGTATGTGTGTTGGGGGGGGAGGGGGGGGGGGGGGGGTGTCAGATGGCGAAATATTTCAAAGGCCTGAGCACTGCATGCATTGCAGACAGTTGTTAAAAAACATTCTACTATGCTGCCAGGATTTACAGACACGGTACTGACCTGGAAATTTCGCCATGCATTTCTCCAAGAGTGCCAAATTGTGATTCAGTGCTGCCCTGTCCACAAGCAAAGCTGGAGTGTCAATCCCTTCGAGAGCATCTTTGCTCAAGCACCCAGCAACGTCAGTATAAGCGACAGAGCTGTCCTTAGCAAAATACTTCCTGGGAGACTGAGCCATGACAGCCGCTTGATGAAAGAACCTTCTCTGAAGCCCAAGAAGCATGAAGAGTTTGTGTCAAAAGTGTGGAAATAATTGAAAGACCCTACAACTAAGCGCGTAGTACCAAGAGTTTATGGACTCTTCTGAGTCTTCGTATAGTACAAGCACATGTATAATATACCGCGTACCGGTACATACGATCGTAGACTACGACTACGAGTACAACAATAAAAGTTTGGTTTTGAAAAAATTAAAAACTATTATTTATATGGAAAATAAATAATTACAAAATTTATAAAACTTTAAAAGTAGGTTCGACGTGCGCGACGTCTACATGTACATATATTATGTACATGATGTACGTAGATCTACGTAGCTAGCTCCAAGCTACGAGTACGAACGCTCGTAGTCGTACCCGTACAGAAAGCTTTGCTCGTAGGATATTACCGCGGACCGCATAATTTTATGTATCGTATACAGGTATACGCGTATACGAATCCGATATTATTCTTTCTGTTGTTTTTTTCCCACGATATTCCAACAGCGGGCCAAATTACTTCTAGACAAGCTACGTCCAAATGAATTGTTGCATTGCAGCAAGTGGAAGTGATATCCTTCATGCCCGTTGTGTCCAAAAATAGGAATGATCCCACTTTGGAAAGTGTCTTGAATCATGTCCTACTTTCATAGTATTCTCAGGATTCAAATAATTGGTGTGTCATTTTTTAACAAATTTGTAAAATGGCATCACAAACTGGGATAATCGGTCATCAATGTTAGTTGATAGATATCACTTCAACAGTTCAAGGATTGCTAGTGGATGAAAATTCATCTGTCAACAGAGGAGTGAACTGCATTGCATGCTGCGAAAGCCGTGTTTTTGTACTTGTAAGTTGTAACTAGTGGTTGTGGTATACGGTGGAATTGGATAGGTAGCATAGCATCGCAGCCATGTTTTCGTTCTCACAGAGTGTATCCGTGACCTACTGTTCTTCATTACTGTCTTTAGTGATGGCAAGACCGCCTGACGTCGTCCAAAGGCCCTGCGGAAGCAATTCACTGCCCTCCTCGTCCATTCAGGGGCTCATTTTACACAAAATGGCAAAGCACCCACCATACCACCATACCGCACTAGTTATACCGACGTGGCAGGGAGAATTAAATTATATGCACCAAATGTTCTGGTCAATGACTACGATAAACTGGCTCTCATTTGCCACCAGCCATCCGGAGCAGCAGGCGAAGCGCCAGCACCGAAAAAGAGCCCTAAAAGTTGCACTTTTATTTTCCAAATCCGACCCCAGGCCCGGGAAATTTGAAACTCAGCTCAATATCGCCAAAAGAGACTATTTTTTATCCCTTGCTCACAAGAGCTTCCCTGGTGGTATCGTCTTGTTCCGAGGCAATGTTTGGGAAGGTGCGGGCATTAGCTGCCCTCAGTTTCGCGGAAAGCTCCAAGCGACATCATTTTCCTCGCTTTCTCGCCAGAGTTTTCAAGACCGACGCAACTCGTCGTCAAAAAGTACTCAGCGTGGATTTCGTGCCGAATTCCGCCCCAAACAATTTAGGCTGACCTCTCGCCACCAATCGAACCCACTGATATGTATCTACCTATACACGAGCAATGGTTTGAGCCCAAAGAAGGACAACTTCACAACGAGCATACTTTCTGAGGGTAATATTTTCTACGTATATCAGTATTAGAACACCATCAAGACGACAATTTGACCAGCAGAAAGACATAAAGTTGCACTACAAATACAGCAGCTGTATAAACATAAATAATTGAACAGAAAACTATGTAACTGGATCCCACCAAAAACAGTAAAGCATCCCAAATAGTATGCGCATACACATATACATGAAGGAAGGCTATGTTGCCACCATACACTGGCTACGCACACGGACATAATTCTGGAGAGCTGAGCATCAGCGTGCGCACACCCCCACACACACACACATCTGCATGCACGCGCGCACACCCACACATGCGCATGCACACGCGCGCGCGCACACACACACCCACATATACACATGCACGCGCGCACACACACCTGCCCTGTGCTGTCGAGCCACTGCCACAAGGGTTGCGTGGGCCTCGAAGGCACCGGAGAGAGAATAGGAGAACGCAGTCCCATAGATACACACACACGCGCACACACAAACACACACACACACACACACACACACACATGTACACAACACGTGCAAGTACACACGTGGCAGCTTACTACAAGAGAATCACACACGTTCACATGTGGGCATGAACTGTATTCACAGTTGGTCATACTGTCTTGGGCATATGAGGGAGGAGCAGGAGAGTGAGTACGTGACTCAGACACAATGCGCTTCGACATGCTAGCACATGCACCGGTTTCGGACAGTGGCAGAACGTGACGGAGAGAGAGAGAGAGAGAGAGAGAGAGAGAGAGAGAGAGAGAGAGAGAGAGAGAGAGAGAGAGAGAGAGAGAGAGAGAGAGAGAGCACCAGCGTTCCAGCTCAAGCTCCAATTTCTAGTTGCTTCTCCTGGTCACAGGAAACACAGAACAGGGCTCAGGCAGTGCCGAGGAAGTGCTTGTACTTGGTGCAGTGTCGTGAGCAGGATAAACTTCCAACATCTCTACACAGTGTAGCTCTTCAGGCGCACACGAAGACTCAGAAACCGGAATATACTTTACATGATGATTGAAAGTCCAGCAGCACAACAAAACTTCCAAGGACTGGTTTGGCACTAGCTTCCGTCTCATTGGCGTGTGCCCAGCCAGTTTTGGAAAGAAAGAGTAGACGTTCATTCCTCCTTCAACCTGCAATGAACTGGAGACAACACAAACCAACAAGACGACGATGGTTGTCATCAGCTCATGTGTTCACCACCGCAGTGCTACCATTCACTTTCCTGCTCCAAATGCACTACCAGGCTGCATGGTACTACTGTCGTGGACATGGAAATCAGGTCGCACGGATAGCGGCCCCAGGGCGCTGGCCATGTAGCCGTAGCACGGTTTATCATGCGCTGCTGATGGTCGCATTGGATCAACATGTGCACTGCATGCAACGTTCTGTACGCGCTGAGGGCGCCGGCCCCGGTCAATCGACTGGATTTCCATGTCCGCGACAGTACGATGTGTCGATAATAGACCGTGATTTGCATTTTCCAATGATTAGGACTGGTATTATTTCTATTATTCACACTTAGAAAGAAAACAAGGGGCAAGCTTTGATATGGATTATGTGGTTGTTGGCTATGTCACCATTTGAAAGAGGGTTGCAACCGTGATAGCACTGTAATATGAGTTTAAACCTACGTATTGCATGGTATACTCAAGACAACAGTTGGTGAGCAGAGAATTTCGTGCCGAATTCCGCCCCAAGGTTGTGCACAGCAAACAACTTGATATATCATTAGCCCTACCCTTGTGCTATACGTACCCGTTGTGCCGATCGAGCCTGAGCCCTCTACTCGACTCCACGGTCCAATGACATTCGGTCATCATGGCCAAATTCAAGTCACTCAAGTGTTGAGAAGTGTCTACGTCGTCGCACACGGCATGTGTCGACATACAAAAATATGTATACGATAGAGAAAGAACTACTGAAGAGCAACCAACTGGTTTCAGCATTCTCCTTCAAAGGATAGGTCGGTGGCAGAGGACCAAAGCCGGACAATAGTTGGAAATTCTCAGCGTTGAATTTCTACAGGCTGTAGATACCTGGAAAAGCTCGATTTCCCGCCACGGAAAATAAAAAAGTCTTGATTTGGGGTGCTGGCGCTTCGCCTGGCAGAGAAACAGCCAGAAGAAAAGCAAATTTTACACATTAATTTTTGTTAAAAAATGCCAAAATTAATTAATTTTAAAATGTTAAAAAAAGCCGAATCACCTCCCGGATCCCTGGCCGGCTCGAGGTGTACGTGTCGCACTTGCGTTATCGCGTGGACGTGGGTCTACTGCAGTACTGGTACCGTACCGGCGCGGCAACCCTGTACCGCGCACCGATACCCGATCACGGGCCCGGAATGTCGCAGGCCTCGATCGAGGGGTTACCGGGTTCAAGAGTACATGAAAACCGGTTTTCATGTACTCTTGCCGGGTTGCCACTTGACCGTGCTCCACTGCACCTTCCACCTGCCTTGGCTTGGGTCAGTCGGCAAAGGAAGAGAAGTGCAGGATCTCGTACGACACACACCTCCAAGTGACCCCGGTACGTAAACGAGGATCACCAAGAGAACCCAAGAGATGAACTCTTGCCAGTCTTGGGATCACGTATTGATTTCCGCAATGTTGACCCTGACCTGTGTTTGGATCGAATGCAGTTGAGAAGCGGAATGGTTGTCGTGCGACAAGGTGATGATTACTTAAAAGTCTTTGTGACCTTTCTTGCTCATTCATTTTCTGGTGTCAGCACTTGCGCGCTTTGCGATGGACTGTGTAGATAGAGGGGTTGCGAATGTCTGCTCGGTTGATTCAATTAGTAGAACAGCAACTCCCACTATTGACTGTACATTGAATAGTAATAACCAGCATAACCCTCTTACCCCAGAGGAAAGGATTCGCAGTGAGACACCAATCGCAGGGGGCGAATGTCACTCTGGCCCTACGCAAGGACGTATCAAGTTTTCGTCATCAGTGAGTTTTCCCCAGCACGCCCTCAGGCAAATGCTCATGAACGAAGCACAAAGTGTGAGCCTGAGCACAATTTGCACAGCTAACAGAGACCTGAAGTTGTGCGTGGGGCAGTACTATGACTTTCGGGACTTCGTTTCAACCACCTTCGAAGGGTATCAACGCTTGAAGGCTGAACTGGTCCGACATGCGTTTGCTTTCACGTTTACTGAACTAACACGATCGCCGCGCATTGCAGACGCCAGTGAATTCTTCGTCCTGCATGCTGAGGATGTGACGGTGGATGACCTAGAGGAGATGGTTCACCTTCATGCAGCTCTCACCGCCGGAACGGCCGAGTCGCAAAGCAATAGAGGTCCACTCCACCGGCACATCCCGTGGCGCTTGTCGTTGCCGATTTCCGCCGTAGCGCAGCTGTGCGCTTACTTTGCGTGCAATGGCGGCGGCGGACTAGCTCTGTACGAATCCCTGGTCTATAACTCGCGGTGTGCATGCAATCCGTCACATCTGTTTCAATGTGGAGACCACGTAGACGGTACTGAACAGCCCTGCTGCACTGGGTGTGCGCAAAGTCGGGTGTGTTCGGCACCGGGAGACGCACATGCTAGGTCATCACACCACCAGTACTGTACCCCGCCGCATGCTATGGAAGCGAGCGAGTCGTTTGACTGTTGCCATAGCTACAATAACGGGGACGCGCCAGATGACGATACGAGTACTATCAACGGCGAGCAGACACCGTGCCGCTGTTCTCATACCGGTAGCATGCCGTATCCGACGGTCGGCCAGGACAGCAGTGCCTTTGCTAAGGCGTACGCATGCGCTGTGCCATCACCCGTCTCT
Organism: Sycon ciliatum; assembly: GCF_964019385.1. Taxonomy (NCBI): domain Eukaryota; kingdom Metazoa; phylum Porifera; class Calcarea; order Leucosolenida; family Sycettidae; genus Sycon; species Sycon ciliatum. Next base: position 31,341,039 of record NC_088650.1, on the reverse strand, counting down.
CCGGCACGATCAGAACGCGACTCCGGTGCCAGTGGAATGGACCCTACGTGCAACGACTCTACAGGCACCGACATGGGATGAAGCAACGCGCGCCTCTGGTGTCGTTTTCTACCGCCTGTGTGTTGGATATCTGAGCAACTTGGCATGGATCCTACTTGTAACGTCTCTACAGTCACCGACATGGGATGAAGCAACGCGCGCCTCTGGTGTCGTTTTCTACCGCCTGTTCGTTAGATATCTGAGCAACTTGGCATGGATCCTACTTGTAACGTCTCTACAGTCACCGACATGGGATGAAGCAACGCGCGCCTCTGGTGTCGTTTTCTACCGCTAGTGTACTGGATAACTGTGGCTCTACCTAAGTACTGCACACTGTGTGCGCGAGCACTGATATAAGTGTGTACATGCAGCAGAATAACACAGTGTACTCGACCTGGGTAGAGAGGACACAGATGATAGGCAGTTTTACTGCTTCCGTGAAGCATCATGCAAATGTCCAATGAACCCGGCGGCCCGAACTTGAGGTGAGCTAGCCCCTTGGTTTCTGGACACCATGCAACTGACTTACACAACAACATGTGCATGGCTGTTGTTGACAACAATACCGACAATATTTGCTTAGTACGGCTTGCCAGCCATCCCTTCTCTGACGTATTTCATGACTTGTTACTCGTTTCTTTTCTTTCAGAATCTTCTCCGAATTCTGTGAACAGTATTTGCTTTCGACACACGTGTGTTTAGTTTAACCGCAGCGCTGTGCAAGTGAGATATTTTAGCTTATCTCACAACTACCTTGACACAAGCGCCCATATCCCCCTCCGAGTGTGCAACAGCGCTATCTCGTGCTCTCCTATTTTCTTGTAGCTATATACTTTACTAATTTGAACACATACTTATCCTGCAATGAGACTAGCCACTTGCTATGCGACCAGCCTTTGGGTCATCCAAATATAGTTGATTATTATCTTTGTCCTTACTCGATTACTTACTCCAATGATAGTTGCCTGATGATTGCGTGAGCATGAAACTTAAAGTAGCAGCAAACAAGCCTTGATTGTCCTTGTTGTTCTGTTGTGTACTCCAATGATATAATGCATCTCCTCCCGACTTAGTACTTTTCTTGTCCGTCATATCCGGAGTTCCTCATCTCTCTGTTCTTAGCTCAATAATGCACCCGTGTAACTGTCATGTCCACCCAGCTGATCCTATTGATTGCGGTTCCGAAACTATTGCCGCCTCGCCGCCTATTTAATTATCATTTACTATTCCCTCGTTAGTAGATAATCTAACGAGACTTACCTTGCAACAGGTCTTGCAACTGAAGGTGAAAGAAGCGTTGATTCGTACTTATGATTCTGGGGTACCCTCAAAACAAACATAAATTATCAGCATTTCAATTCGTTATTACAACAAACTTTAATAGATAATTGAAAAATCCCCAACACGGCTGTGCTATGTCGGCTATTCCTCAGATGCAAAAGATCGTATATTTCTACACACACGCCATGTACCATGTATACGCCCGTCGCAAGAGAAGCACGCAAATCTGCAAATGCAATGGATGTGCACCCCCAGATTTTCTCTTATAGCAACTATTGCGAACAAGATCTGAATGAGACAGATCAAGACTTGCGCCAGATAACTGTCTAATCCACACAACTGGCGAACACACACACACACGTACACACTCAAAACGCGTTGTCGTTGCGTCTTTCTGCTTTATTATGTGTGCTTTGACCTTGGTCCTGCATGGACAGCATGATCTTATAGTTATACTGAGGGTTTGGCAATCCATGGACATGGGCCAGATGTCATTATAATTTTAAAAAATAATAAGTAATCCTCTGTAGTACATGTGCTATTTATAGGGATGCGGGCCGGGACTGGAGCCTGTGCCTGTGGAGGTCGAGTAGAGATCGAGGCTCGGGATGAGCGCGCACGGGAGTCGGTATTTGACGACTCCAGCTTCAGCGCTCATACATGCACCCGCGTACCCGTACCGTAGAACACAATGCACACGTCCAGGCCAGATAGATTTGGTCTACGTCCGGCCGGTCCATCCGGTGCTTTTTTACAATGCAGCGCAGCAGCATATGCGCTATGCACGTACATCAAGTACATGTACACGTGTGTGTGTGTGTCGGCGAAATTTTGCTCACTTCATTCTTTTCAATTATTCCATTTTAGATTGTATGCACATGTACGTATTGCTTTATTTGCTCATTGCATTATAGTTCTGAAATTGGGCGAATTGCTCCTTCGATAAATACATGCTAGTGCATACTATTGGTAGAGAGCTGTGTGTTGTTTGGTCGCGCTCCTGGTGGAGTTATTTGGCATGGAACAGTTAGTCTCGCTGTTGAAAAAGGTGAATTGAGGACATTCATCGCAATGGCAGGCTTTGCTTGCTGTCCAGTAGGCACCATCACTAATAAGTGTAACTTGGCTTCTCCTTTCGATCGGCATACCAACTGTCAAGCTAGCAAACAAACTGAAACTAAAGTGCTGCCTTGCAGTGAACATGTTCATGCTCGTGCCAGACCACCACCAGCTCCTGCAGAAGTACCGGTTTCACCTTTAGGCCCTTCACTTCATTCGAATAGCAGCTCCACTGTTAACCATTCTGGACTTAGCTCAGCGGACGCACAGTCGTTACGTCATGCTCGGCCGTGGCCAGCACACACTAATGGAGAGGGTCAGTGCAAGCTAGAAGAAGAGGAGGACGGTGATAGTGCAGATTGCTACGACGGCATACATATCCTAGAACATGCCGCTCAGTGCATGGCCGCGTTGCCTCGGATACCATCCATGGCTCTATTTCAAGTTGAAACGCCTGGGGATGCCAAGCCACTGGCATCAGCGCTATCACCCAATATGCAGTGTATGGCAGTGGGCTGTTCGGACTCTTCGATACGCGTTCAGCGTGTGACGCTGCCGCCCGATTTGCAGCAGGGTGAAGGTGCCAGTGGCACGTGTGATGCGCCGTTACCGCCATCGGCCGGTGATTGGCAAGGCACGGCGGCGGACTGTATTTCGCGATTGCGTGGCCACTCCGGCCCCGTCTCGGGACTGTGCTTCTGCCCGGATGACGAGCTACTGGCAACGTGCTCACACGATGGTACTGTGCGTCTCTGGGATTTGGCGAGTGGAGCGCTCAAGTCCACGTCGCCCTCCATGAATAGTCCCGTGTGGGACGTAACATGTCCGGATCAGGTCAACGCGCCCGCCGTGCTGCTCACCGCCTCGGCCAATAGCACTGCCCAGCTGTGGCAGATCAGCGAAGGCTCCACGGAGCTGCGGCAGATTCGGCTATACGCCGGGCATTCGGCCGACGTCAACCGTGCTAGGTTCCACCCATCGCTGACCTACGTGGCGACTGGCTCGGCGGACGGCATGGTCATGCTGCACGACACGCGCGGCAAGGCGTCGCGGACACTCCTGCCAGCGCCGCGCGCGTCAGTGGACTGCTTGGCGTTCTCGCCGTGCGGTTGCTATCTAGCGTCGGCCGGCGATCGTGAGCATGTGCTGAGCGTGTTTGAGGTCGGCTCCGGTCAGCTGGTGGTGTCGGTGGCACATGCACATCGCGGCAGACTATGGTCACTGTTGTTCTGCGACGATGGCAAGTACTTGCTGTCGACGGGCGCCGACAATGACGTTCGCCTGTGGGACTTCCCCCTGCTGCTCAACTCTACCCCGGACTCAGCACCACTGGCAAGCGTGCAACGGTCCGTGCTTACTGCACGAGCAACACCACCACCCGCAGTCGCACCACCTGCGCAGCCTCGGCTAGTGGGCGACGCGGCGACCGGGGGCATTTGGCGACAGTACCGCGCAAACGTGGCGGACTTTCGCCCGCGCCTCTCCGACGTCCACTGCCCGGACGGCGTGCGACTCTTAGGTGCTACGTTTTGGCGCACGGACACGATAGCAGTACATGGTGTATCCATAGGGACTAGCTAGAACTTTGGACAGCTCAGCAACTGAACTCTTTCCCGCTGGGCTTAATTATTTTAGAAATATAGGTGCTCGGTGTCTATCAGAGATATTTTTTTTATTCATCCGTTTTTATATTCTTAAAAAGGACGAGAGTCGAAACACCCTCTCATACGCAACCTTCTGGCTGTGCCAGTGTCTCTCCCCACTGCCCTTTACACGAGCAGTGATGGCTTTAAGTTATAGTAAAATTAGACCGTATCATTATCATCATCATCAATCATCAACCACGAACCATCAACCACCACAAGTCTTCGGTGTTGTGGTACCGGCCCGCTTCGGTCTCTTCTTCCTCTTCTTCTTCGGTCTGTCTCTCTGTGCTCTGCCTTCTGGTGATGTTATCTTTACTCTACTGGAAATGGAAGACCCTGTAATACATCATTCTTCTCCTCTGCTTGGCGGTATGGGTTTTGTTCACTGTGCTGGTGGCCGCAGTCCGTGCTCCATACACTAACATGGGCAAGCACTGAGCGGTGTAGGCCTGTGAACTTCTCTATGCGTGAGCGTTGCATGGTTTCGATGTAGTTTTCTCTCAGACCTTCGCGGCTGGTTGGTATGGCCTTTTTTTAGCTCTGGGACTCTCAGACTATGGAGATTCGCCTGGGTTCATGCATGTTTGCACATGTCAAGGGAGGGTGCATAGTGCAGACAGACGGCGGCCGGATATTGTCACGTACAAATGCCTGATGAAACGTATACAGTCAACTTCACTTATAACGACACTCGGCAGGCATCAGAAAAAGTGTCCTTATTCGCGAAGTGTCGTTATACCCGAAGTCTCATTATTACAGTGGGATGGGACTTTGCTCTGGGCATGGAAATTCTGTCGTTATTCGCAGATTGTCGTTATAAGCGAAGTTGACTGTACGTGTTCGTCCCGTTCTCAACAGGGCTATACGGCTGGGGTGCATGCGTTGTTGTTATTTAACTTCACCAGATTGACCAGAATAACAGGCGGGGGAATGCATTCTCACTAGACCAGGTCTAGTTCTCACAAATGATGAAGAATGCGTGAGTGTGGTCATACTGGAGGAATGGGTGTCTCTGACTTCTTCCAATAAATGCCATTCTAGTCTTATCAAATGGAACACTTTTTTATTTGTTTTTGTTTTGGACATAAATCACATAATATATGGGAGGTTATAATCATACTCTTGATTGTACAGTAAACCTGCCCAGATCCGGGCTGCAGGTTGGGACCGAGCACTGCCCGTAACTCAGAACTAACTTACCTCGTACGTATACTTACTGCATGCTAGAAAATATTTTTTGATATGACTGCTGGGGCTGTTTTTCATCGAAAAGCCATTTTCTGTGACTCTAGACTAGATGGGTCAGAAAGGTGCACGCCAGGCAGACGGACGTGACCAGATTAGGGACGTCCTGGTCAGGGCAGTTGTATTGAAGTTATTGTGTTTTAATACTGTCTACGGACACTATAGGCATAATACGTCCTACTGAGGACCTACTTTGTAGTCTTGTAGATGTGCATTGTGGCTATCCGATGATTATAACACTTTCTCAGTACAGTCGGCCATCTTTAATCCAGCACTTTATTAACCAGCACCCTCTAAAAGCCAGCATAATTTTCAGCAACCAAAATTTGAAAATGACCTTTTCATGCATATTGCAGCAGAAATCAGATTTGTCAATCCAGCACGCTCCGTAATCCAGCAGAATTTCCGAAGCACAAATGGTGGCGGATTATAAAGGGATCCCTGTACACCGCTATTCAATGTACACTGTACATGTAATCAAGAGAATCGACGGAATCGCTGTTCGTTTCTGTTTCATAGTTGGGTTATTTTTTCACTATACTTTTTCTTCTTTTCAGTGAGGTTGCATAAGCATACTGAGAGCGAACATACAGAATGTCAATTTGTACACAGCACGCAGGGAATTAGACAGCGTCGCAGCAAGCAGTAAGACAACGCAGAGAACACGTCGTTTGTCAGGATGTCAAAAGCATCATCGTTTCAATTGGCGAAGGGAGGCGGGAACAACAGGGCATCAAGGCAGCAGGAGCAACGCAGGCTAGAAAAGGAATATGCGAGACAGCGGGACGACCGGAAAGAGTCTGGAAGAGAGAGAAAGCAGGATAGGTCTACTGGCGATGCACAATGACACTACAGAACAGAACGCTGGTAAGATGTAGTAGTAGCGCATGTAGATACATCGAACTGTCATGCATCGTCGTATAGAACAGCAGAATGACCAGTCCACAGCCCATCGAGCCACAGACCCGTGGGTCAGCGATCAGAGGAGAAAGAGAATGGTACGATACAGCACATGGTTAGCAACAGCAGGAGCTCAGCAAGGATTCTTGTCAAATCAAAAAGAGGAGAAATACAGGAGGATCGAAATAATGACTCGACAGCAGGTCACACAAACCTCTGGACGCAGCATGGAAACATTCGGACAATGGCCAACTTCACAAACGCAGACAGGCTAATGTACACTCATACACATACACACACACGCACACACCTGGAATAAGGAATATTATAATGTCACGCACACACACATACACATACACACACACCCACACCCACACACATGCACGCACACACACACACACGCAAAGCGCTGGTAACGTACGTACAAAAGAGCAGCAACCAAGCTACGAGCACACAGGCTTGCCAACATCTACGGCGGTGTGACATGTTCTAATTTGTCGACTGCATGGAACAAACTTTGGAAAAGGACCAGTTGTTGCTGCGTTGCAAAGTCACTACTGAGTGGACCTTCAGATCGAAAGCTTGCCTCCATTGACTCTAAATCTACAAAGGCAGTACACAGAACAAAGCAAAAGAGCAAACAAATATAATTATTTAATGGCATCTGGCACAACACCTACATTGCAGTAGTTCGTGCTGTGGGCTCAGTGACTCACTCGTAGTATCATACAAGAGAGGTACGCAGAAGACAGCAACGATATCGTCAGCACAATACACGGGGGAAAGTCAGAAGTGCTCAATCTGCGCCATAGACTTCTCCAAGTTGCACCAAGTATTGTCGCCTCTCCCCAAGATGAAGCTGTGGTGTGTTTACAAAAGAGTTTTGTGCTGGGACGAGTCGACTTTCAGCCGTCACAAGTCCACAAGTTTTAACAGCGTTCTGCGATGAAGGAGAGTAAAATGGTTGTCATAGACTGCAGAAATCCACTAAGTCGAGTCAAAGATATGCCCAGGGCGAGGGACAAAAATACGGGGTGTCAACTGGTAGTAGGGTACCCGTGCTACACGTCATTAGATGGGGTAGCAAGGTAGCAATTTGCTCCTGCCAACCCGATCTGGTAGTTGGAGTATGGTGTTTTTGCAACGGTGCACGCAAAAAGCACAGCAATGTGCTTACTGTACACTTTCTACGAAGCGCAAGTGCACACTCACTGTACAAACTATGAAAAATACCCGATAGGGTGCCCGTGCAACCAGGACAGAAATACCTGAACTCGTTACCCGACCAAACCCCTACCTGTTGCAGCCCTACAAAAAAAGATACTGCAAATACACGTTAACATGTGTTTGACAGGTGGTTAGTAATCAACACTTACCGAAAACCAGCTCCTCGAGAAGATTGAGGCGCCGTCCAACCGACGAATGTATTTCGCGAACACGGGATAGCATCTCAGTCTGTGCAGCCTGGACGCGCAGGTTCCGCTCTGCTTCAGACTCCACGGCAGATGAGCGCCTGTTGCCTTTACCAGAGTCCGCTGTTAGACCGGCGGACTTCTGCTTGACAGAGCCAGGACGTGCAAATGGTGCCGACGAGAGAGACTTAGTGGCGGACGACAACGTTTGGCAAGTGTCGGCTAGATGCATATCATCAACAGGTCTGGACATGGGCGAGGCACTAGTAGACCTGGGTAGGAGTGCACCGTTGAAGAACATCTGCTCAGCAGCTGCTTTGCTCAGCGTTGGCGTATGCACAGACATGGGAGATCCGGCCGTGGCTGCAGGATACTGGCCTGAAGCGAAGATAGCAGCAGCAGCAGGGTGCTGTTTGTGCTTGCGGCTCAGTGATGGAGAGGACGGCACAGATCTCGATGAGAGCAGAGTTGCGGGTCGTGCGCCAAACTCAGAATGCGGTGAGACATTGAAGGTGGCCGGTAGAGGCGACTCACAACTCCTTGCGGTTGTTGGCGAAGGCATTACAGACGACGAGGCGGTGGACTGTGGAGATATTACAGTACTGGATCCGGACACTAATGATGGTGACAATGGCTTAGTTGTCGTCACGGGTGCCGTGGTGGAAGGTAAGTGTGACAAGCCAGGACCGTCCACAAGCTGCTGTATACTTGGTACGACCGAGCCACCGCCACCCGCCACAGGTGAACCATGACTGTGGGAACGATAGCGCATTGCCGCACCGCCGAGTGGCATGGAATTGCGTGCAGACGCCATGCCAGTCATCGGCCTGGCACCGTCAGAGGCACTTCTATGCAGCGATGGTGGTAGCGCGGCATGCAGTGGCGCAACGGCAGCCATGCTGTTGACGTCTGTATCTGGCGAAATGCCGGGTGAGCGCAGATGATTAGCAAACGACAAGCCACTTGCCGCCATTGCCCTTGCTTCTCGACTGGGTGTATGCGCCGGGTGCTTCAACTTGGTGCCTCCAATCTGCTCCGTATTAATGCTGATCGGTGACACTAGACTCGCATCAGTCTTGGGCATCGGCGGGAGAAGGCGGTTGATAGCAGAGCAGTTGAACGGCTTCTCGGGGTGCCTACATAACATGAGAAAGGAGCAGACAGACAGACCAATTGGGATCAGCTTTGACAGATAATAGGTGGCCACCAGACAGGGAAATTGTGCATTGAATCAAGAGTACATAACCCCAAAGAGTGTGCAAATGCCTGCACAACCTCCATGCTGTGCTGCGACGGCAGAACTTCACATCACGTGACATGGTTCAAAAGGTTATGCTGGCAAACAGTGCAAAGTGACCACAAGAGAGTTGTACCCAAAGCTGGGCTGTGTACAACCCTGTATCTATAATGCACAGAGTGCAAATAATGTGTAAGGGTTCATCACGTGATGTGAGGTTCTGCCGTCGCAGACCCCATAGCTGGAGTTGCACACTCTTGGGGGTTATGTACTCTTGATTGAATGTCCGTCTAAAACAGTATTGCCATGCCATTTTAGCCAAATATCAGTACGACTTGACCAGGCTTGAAAGCGAGAAATCGTCCTACCGTACTCCTGTGCGTATCTCGTGCCAGGTTTGAACAGCACTGTACAGGCAAATTTCGCGCGAAAGCATTCACGTGACCATACAGGACTCTAGAAATAGACTTTCGGCTGCAAATCAGTAATTGACCCGGGTCAACAGTCTTCATGTGAAACAAAAAAACAAAAAATTCATGGTTCGCGTGAGACTCGGCTGGAGACCGAGTTTTCCGCATCCGTACGAACGCCACCACCCTTCAAGGATCAAGGCGCATTGTAAACACCCACCTATTGTTTTCCATTGTACAGACTTTCAACCCGGGTTGAAAATTCTCACGTAAACACAGCCCTGTTATAGGGTTTCCCCGAAACACATTGGATACTGGAACCGTAAAAGTACCGTTGATTGCCCCCCTCTCTAATTGGCAAGTTAATGGCAAAGCAGCCCGGTCACATGTTACCACTTGGTAGCTGTACAATGCACAAGCAACTGGACATGACTGGATTGGAGTCTTGCACACATGTACCAGCAGGCGAGCCAGGCAGCTTCATACAGTACACCCGCATACTGCAATACATGGCATACAGGCAGTTGCATTGTTACAGCAAAGAGCACGCAGCTTCATACCACACACCTGCGTACTGTGATACATGGCATACAGGCAGTATATGTAGCAACGACGAAAAGCTAGTAGTACATTGCATGCATTCTCTTACTTGATAACATCGAGCTGCTTCTTCGTCGCCGACAAGACCTCTCCCACAGAGAGAATGTCCTGGCTGGCCGCATGCTGCAGGTCGACAAACTTTGCGGCCAGCAAGCATTCTCGCTCGCTGGAGAGAATCCGTTTCGTTCGTGGCGGTGCTGCCGGTGGTGACGATAACACTCTCGGCGCAGCAGTGGCGACAGGAGCAGAACCTGTGAACGGCTTCACATCTGCCGGCAATGCTGTCTCAAGTTGCGATAGCAGAGGTGCAGGGTTTCGGCACAGCGATTGTGAACAGAACCAGTCAGCTGGGAGCTACAAAGCAAGAAATCATGTCAAAAGCAAGCACACCACACCAATGTTGGCCATATGCAAACATAGTGTTCCCCAAAGGCCAAAAATCGCATTCCACAGGACAGCAAGCAAACACGGTTACAGACTTAGAGCTTTTGATATCCAACAGGAAGTAATGAGGTAGATCAGGAATTTAGATGTACACAGAGCAGGAGTGAGAGCAGCACATTCTGGGCGGAAGTTGTTATTAGTAGCAAGACTCGACCTATACTGATAATGAAGGTCTGAGCGCCTATACAACAGTGATCTACGTTCAGCAAGAGGACAAGGAAATAATTACCTTGTCGCGAGCACCTCTCCGTTTGCCTACGGGAAACAGCAAAACAACACAGTAGAGCCTGGTCAATTACAACATGGATGATAACCTCCTATTGGCTGCTATGGATGATAACCTCCTATTGGCCACTGGCTATCACGAGAATAAAGACTAGACACTTGCAAGGAAAACCAAAGCAGAAGCAAAGCAAACATACAGACAAAAGAATAGCCAGCGAAAGAACTCACCAGATGGGTGCGTACATGCCCGGCACTGATATCTCAACCAGGACTGCTGCATCGTAGCAACTGGGAGACAGATCAGATGTTGGTACGTCCTGCAACCCGTACACTGTGCAACAACACAAGAAGCACCAACCACACAGGATAGTCAAAAGAACGTAGCAAAAACCACCAGCACCAGCAGCAGCACCAACCGCAGCAGCACCACCACCACCACCAGCAGCAGCAGCTGAAATAGTACAACAGAAGACAACAGCAGCACAAGTTATCTGCACAGAATGACGACAGCTACAGAAGTAGTGCAGCCAACCAAAATGGGAAGCGGCACATTTGATCATGCACACACCACACATATGCACACGCACACACACACACGCACGCACACACACCAGGAGGCACTAACCCGAACAAGAGTGCCTCGGAACGACAGGTCTCGACACGGGCAGCAGATCACGGCGTCCGCCGGCACCTCAACACACCCCACGTCCGTCTTCACCTGCCAGGACAGCGGGAGATATAGAACACAGTTAGCACAAGGCAGTCAATAGCCAAACACACACACACACAGACCAGTAACAATCACCAGACATGACCTGCACCAACCCTCTATAGACCATGTTATGTTGTTACGAAGTGCAGCAATTAACAAACACAGTTCACGTTTCACAGCAGTGAACAGCTAACTATTGCTGGATACACACAAAAAAAGGGAGATAAAACGGACAAGCACCAATGCCATGCATGAACAGCCAGGCACCGCCAAGACTAAACAAATCCAGCACGTGCGTGTGTGTAAGCGCAGTGGGGTCTAACCATGACAGGTGTCTGCAAGAGCAGCTTAGCTGCTACTGCAACTGCAGGCGATTTCCAAGACCCAAACACAACAGAGAAACACAGCAAGAAGCCAAACTTGTGAAGTCTACCGCGTCGGTCACCAACCCACCTTGGGAGAATCCGCCTCCGGACTCAATTCAACAAAGACGGAATCAGACGAGAAACTCAGGCTGCGCCTGCTGGACTTGGGAACTCGCACTGGCGCACTGTCCCTACTTGACTTTGACTTCTCGCTACCAGTGTTGCTGGCCAAGCTGCCCCCCTTGCCAAGTGCCATGGGAAGACGCGGAGTGCTCTCCGTGGATAGCGATGATGACGGCGGACGGCCACGTTTGGCCGGGACCCCGTCGGTGCCACTCGACTTCCGTTTGCCTCGGCTGCTGGGCAGGAGCGACTGCGTGGAGGCAGAGGCCACAGCAGCAGCAGAGTCGCCCGCAGGACTACTTAGCGAAGTGGTGAACGTAGGTATGTCCGGTGTCATCGGCGAGCTCAAAGAGTCAAAGTTGAGTGACGCCGGCGCAGAGGACTGGCGCTGCGTTACCACATCTGAAAAATGCAAGGACACACAGACAGACACACACGTACACATAGACACATACACGCATCACAGGAGAATGTACACTACTTAGAGAACTTTTCGCAGAGCAAAGATGAGTGGCAACGGAAGTGTCCAGAAGAACCCTGCCCCACACTACAACCACCAGAAAAACATGAGAAAAATCTACCAGAGTACAGACAGAACAAATAGCAATCCAAATTAAAATCTACCACAGAGTGCAGAAAAGGAACAAACCGCAATCCAAATAACGGAGAAACCAGAACATGCCCACGCAGTGCACGCATGCACACACGCATGCACACACGACAACACTTGTCCTTGCTCACTGCCAAAATTAGTTTCGTGGGTCTCCCCGGGAGAGGGGAGAGAGACTCAAACACACATACACACGGACCATAACCAGCTCAGTAGCATAGGAAACAATCAAGGCACAAAATGCCTACCAGGTGCATCCTTTCTCTTGCTGTGAGGAGCAGAAGCAGTGGTTGCGGACGTAGAGCGCTGGCGCGTGACACTGGGCTGCGGTACATCTGCTGTGCTGCTGGACATCGCTGTTGCGGACACAGACTTACTTGATGTATTGCGCTTCTTTTGTGCTAACTTCAGCATTCGATCAGCATCTGTAAGCAAAGCACACACATATAGCAGACTTCTGTGATGCCAAGGTACAACGCTTTTTGGTAGACAGCGCTTACAATTCACGCCAATGCCGGCGTATCCTACAGGAGATTCACTCTCTTCAACCAAATCTATCTCCAGTGATGAGGCTTCAAGGGACTAAATAGCCATCTCGAGTTGAGGTCTGCCGGCACCACTATCCCAAACAGAAATTTCCTCTTTATGGCGGTTGTCATGTCTTCCATGGTAACTAGGAGCGATAGGAGCAACACCACACGAGCAGAACCCCAGAGTAGTCAGAAACATAGCCTTTACCAGCAGTAAAACAAACATGAGCATCAGCGCAGTTGTAAAACAACAAGAACTCAGCATGTTACTAAGAGTCCACAATCCCCCCAGAGTGCACAACTGGGATGGGGTTGTGGACGGCGTAATTCGTGATGTACGTCGTTTTTTGGGTCGGACTCGCGCCACTCTGTCGACGCGGTCCACCACGGATTTCGCCGTCCCAGATCTGATCAGTGAAGGTGCACACTCTGGGGGATTACGGACGCTTGATGTTACATATCGCAGCATATGATAAGACTGACCATTGCCAGTTACAGCCGGTAGTGACGGCCGCTTGTCGCTTTCTTTCTTAGCCTGCTGCAAGTCTCTTTGGTTATCAGGATGGTAGTGCTAAGCAACAGGGAAAGATAGCAGCAGCAGCAGCAGCAGCAGCAGCAGCAGCAGCATACACACACACACACACACACACACACACACACACACACCAAAGACACTCACACGCACAGCAACAAGGAACACACAAGCATCAATACCTAGCTAGACACATTCAAAATCACAGCCGACAGACGAGCACCATCAGCGTACAGGCGACAGGTTTTAAAAGCGTCTCCAGTTCCCTATCCAATCAGGTGTTGTCTGAATGTACACGCACACAATCAAGGACAAAATGTCCAGAAACAAGTTTCCGAATGGAGCATACCGGTACCCTGATTTCAGAAAGTTTAGGTGCTCATTATTTTCGGTACGAGGGCAAAAGGCAAGTTAGGTGAACAGAAATTTTAGGTACAGGGAAGCAGTTCCCTATTGGATTACGTGTGTCAGTGTTTGTTCGGTGTGTTGAAAATTTAGGTATGAAACAGATGCACCGAAAAGTACTGAAAATAAAAGTGCAAAACAATTGTGACATCACAGTACCTTGTAGTGGGACTCCAGTAAAGGCCACTTTCGGAAGGTCTTTTCGCACACTTTGCATTTGTACGGATTGTGATCTTGAACTGCAATCACCTCTTTCGGCGCAATCCTAGCCGGTGGAGGAGCAAGGACTGCAGCAAAGCACAGAGATATGTTCCAAATAAAAATTAGACACAAAATCATGATACAGCAGGAAAAGGGAAATACCCATCCGTCACCTGCAAAAAGCAGTGCTTGCGGTCACGTAAGCTAATTTCAGACTTTCACATTATTACTAATTTTGACACAGTCTATGTCATGCCTGTTAGATATCTTCACATTTGCACCTTTTTGTCATTACTTCTAAATGTACGGGGGGGGGGGGGGGAGAGGTTTTAGTGTGGAGCTCGTGTGCGCTCGAAGGCACAGATTGTCTGCAGAACGTGCAATATGTGTACAAGTTCGTGCCGTATGACCTACAGACAGGAGACCCACTCCACAATACGACGTTCTGGTGGTACTTTACGGTAATAGCACGTTTGTCTCCGAGGAAACTTTATACCACAAAGGTGATAATTATGGATTCTCCTCTGGGTCCAGATAGAATTGGGCACACGATCTTAACGTCTGCACCTGCAATTACAGAGTGGGTGACTTTGTGAGTGTGTGCCCATGCAAAAAAAAACATCGAGCACATGCAGAAACATCATCAGGACCAAGTCACCAACTAGAAACGATAATAAAAGCAATGCCCGACAAGCTGAGAGCAAATGCCAATGCTCACACACTGATAGCGCAGCCATCATGCACGGCCTATCACCCTGATTAGCTTACCTCCGTCCAGTTTCTTCCGCTTGGATCTGCCCGAGTTGGATGTCTCGGAGTCTGTGCGGTGCCGTACAGGCACAGGTGGTTGAGCGTCCGGGGCAGGCGCCTCTTCGTGCCTTCTCGCACACTCCATAGCCATGGACACATCTTCCGTGGCAGGGGAAGACTGCACGAAAGACGCAGTGCTGACCGTTACCGGGCAGACTGCAACCGCGGAAGCAACGATTGGCGAGTCGTTGGGTGTAACAACAGACGTGGGCGCAGTGCACGTGGGGGATGCCATACTTGTATCCATTGGACACACGAGCGGTTCACATGCAACAACGCCGTCGGATGTTGGCGACGGGCAATTGGCTACAGACGCACAGTTGACACCAACAGCAGCACCGATATCAACACCAGTACCGACAAGACCGCACGACGTAGAGTGTGTTGTCGTCGCTGGGGCACACCCGACCAGCGGCGATATGGTGGCGGCGGGGTGCGAGGAAGGAGCAGCGTGATGGTGCGGTGAGTGGTTGGGCGACAGGGGCGTGAACTCAGGCAGTCTTGGCGGCGTGACGACTGTCATATCAGGGGAGAACTCGCTCCTCACGGCTGGGCTGGCACCGCGACACATGTCAGATGAGGCCGTCGGCGCTGCTGCTGCTGTTGTTGCAGCAGAGCGATCACCTGTGGACAACGAGGAGTCGAGATGAAATCCGTTCTGAGTACCACTGGAACTGTGCTGCCTTGTCAACGATGACAAACTAGCGACAGTCGTAGTACCCGCCGTTTGCTGTGCCACAGCTGGAGATGCTGTTGAAAATACTGCTGTTGATGCTGGCGGCCGCTCGAGAATGGACGCTGAGCTCAAAATAATTGAACCAAACGTTTTGCCGTTGGCTTCAACTGTTGTGTGCGGCGGTACAGCAAAGCCAGTGCCAGGGGAAGTGCTCGTAACTATTGCGTGACTGGTTGAACCGTTCCCGTTAACGTGCCTTGGACGGTCACTGCCTCCGTTGCCACTATGCTTGCTGCTGCTGTTGTTGCCAAGAGGTTCAGGGTCCTGAGCAGCCAGCAAAGGCGGCGATGACATTACACACTCGCTGAGGATAGTCGAGCACAATGGCAAGTCTGCCGGCAATTGCTGCTCCGCCACAAACGACACCCTCGTCGACAACTTGAGAGACTGGTGAGAGACAGAAATCTGAGAAAGACCGTTGGTAGGAGTGTGCTCGCCCTGGGTGTAACAGACAAACAGGAGTGCACATCAGTATACATGTGCAGAGATTGGGATGCGCCCAGAAGAAAGGGGTGCGCTTGGACAAGCAGGAATAGATTCCTGGTTGGAGGAAAGGAAATCAGCACACGAAGCACAGAAGCCATATAGTTTAGACTAGGCCTTTCGTACCATTACTTTTCAAGTCGAATGCAATGGTGATTAACAAGGTAGCAAGCATGTCCTTATAACCGCTCTTTGGCTGTAAGAGCATTGACAAAATAGCACTTTAAAAGATAATGCTAGTGGCGCCAACTACATATTTGGCAGTCAGAGCATTGACCAAATAGCACTTTAAAAGATTAAAGATAGCGCTAGTGGCACCACCTACATAGGGAAACAATAGAGAGGTTCCAGAGTACGATTTTTCGTGCCAAAATCCGCAGAGGCGCTACGGATTTTTTATACGTCGTTTTCGAGCAGTGAAATGTTCCGGAGTACGGAACTTATGTGTTTGCCGTCATTGCCTAGGTTACGATCGCAAACACGTCACATTCCCGCGCTATGCGTTTTTATTTTGAAAATTTGTACCGAAATCAAAACTTCCCGCGGAAAATCGATGTTTCTCGTACCAAATTTGTACGCGAACGCAAAATCTCCATACGAAACATGGTTCGCATGAAAGCCAGTCCACACGGATTCTCCATGCCGAAAAATCGTATGGAGCACGCCTGGAAAAATCCGTAGCGCCCATATGAATTTTGGCACGGAAAACCGTACTCCGGAACCTCTCTAATGAACACTACTCGACACAATGTTTTTATTACAATCAGCAAAATGGGAGAACAACAATGGACAAAGAACTCAACGAATAATAAATTGAATATTACTAGTATCAAGCAACAGTGGGGACCACGGTACTACAATGTCAAAACAGTGACAACTTTCACACATACATGAACTTCTTTTTGCACACACAGTTCAGACTTCAGCTTGGCAATGTACACAGCCTCCAGCACACCAAGGTGAGATTTGTTTCACGCACACGCTTGAATGGTGAAGTGAGAATGAGTGCCATGTTAAAGACTTCACTTACTAGTTATACTCATGGTTTCACTATGTAGTTGGAGCCACGAGCGCTATCTTTTAAAGTGCTAATTGGTAAATGCTCTGACCGCCAAATATGTAGTTACTAGCGCTATCTTTAAAAGTGCTATTTTGTCAATGCCCTGACCGCCAACTTCCCAAAGTGCCGGTTTAATGATAGCTTACGTTGCCAGCAGGCGACACTGGGTAAGAATTTGCAGGGGTAGTTGCTGCAGATGACACGGCCGACGAGTTGCGCGATCGCCGGCGCGAATTCACCAGCTGCTTTGCGCAGCCAGCGGTCGGTGTGTTGGCTGTATCACCTGAAGACCGTCCGCTGGACCCGGAGCGGGAGTGAGCACGGCTTCGCTGCTGTTGCTGCAACGGCAAAGTACAACAAGACACACAGGAACAGTCCAGCTTGAGACCAGGGGAGGGTGCAAAACAAAGAAGGTCAAACAAACTACAGTACCGTCGTCGGGTAGCGCCGAAGAACGACCAGGCTAGAATTGTTACCAAGTACAGCATACCAATGTATACACGGTGATTCAACTGTGCATAGACTGTAATACATGACAATAAGAACGGTCTAGGCTAGGAGGCTGACCCCCCAGTTCATCGGCGACCGACAGTACTGTAATCGAACTGACAATGATCACACAGGCACACTAGAACCCACCAACAAGACATAGTGCACACAACACTTGCAAGTGCATAAGATGCACAGTTCTACACACTATCAAGGCACAGCATTGTGACTGATATACACAGTTTTACAAACCAAAAAAAATGAAAGCGACAAAGAAGATTCAGCCAGTCATTAACAAGGCAATGCCTACAGCATACATACATACGCACATACATACATACGCACACACACACAAGTACACACACACACGCACACTACCAAGTTAAAAAAATAACAATACTTACTGTTGGATCAGCAGGGCGAATGTGATTCGGGGACAGCGTGCGTGAATAGCCGTCGTAGAATTCCACACGATACGACTCTAGATAGTAAGCGTGACAAACAATAAAAAAATAAACAATTCGACCACCGTCTTTCTTGTTTGCTGCACGCCGCCTCAAAAATAGCAGCCAAAGGAACTCTGACTAAATAATGTACACTTTGTGTGTGTGTGTGTGTGTGTGTGTGTGTGTGTGTGTGTGTGTGTGTGTGTGTGTGTGTGTGTGCGTGCGGCACTCGCGTACGCGTGCAGAGAGAGAGAGAGAGAGAGAGAGAGAGAGAGAGAGAGAGAGAGAGAGAGAGAGAGAGAGAGAGAGAGAGAGAGAGAGAGAGAGAGAGAGAGAGAGAGAGAGAGCAGAAGAGAGATCCACCCTCCACACACAGCAAGGATCACATCTATGGATATAACCAATATTTGTGCTATAGGCTCCAGCCAGTGCCAATGGTATAAGAACCATCCAACAAGCAGAAAACACGGTAACGCATGCCGTGCTATGCCAACATTACTGTGATAATATAGTAACACATACCGTTACAGTACAGAGAGACCTATGTAAACCGACCGCTCAAGGGACCTTACAAATGTGGTCCCCGTGTACAGGTGGTCTTCTTATCTAGGGTCATTTGACTGGAAATGACACCAGTTGGCTCTAGCTAGAGTACATAACCCCCAAGAGTGTGCAACTGCCTGCACAACCTATACAGTGCGGCGATGGCAGAACTTCTGATCAGGTGACATGGTTCAAACGTTTATGCCGGTAAACAGTGGGAAACGACCAGCAGAGTGTTGAACCCAAAGCAGGGTCAATCAAGCACAGGGTGCAAATAATGTGCACGGGCTTGTCACGTGATGTGAAGTTCTGCCATCACAGACACCATAACTGGAGTTACCCCGAGTCGCACACTCTGGGTTTCTAGCAAGAGTACATAATCCCCAAAAGTGTGCAACTCCCACATACCCTGCTGTCCCCACAGAATTTCAACTTGACGTCATTTTTTTTTTACGATGCAATGGTCTTCGCACGAGTGATTTACGATGTTTGTGCGGGGTGTAAACGCATCACATGTGTTTCCTTGTCACAAGATCAAGCCGGACTTGTCCACCACAGGTCCAGGATACATCTCAATATGTGTGTACAATGCGCATTGCATCATCAAAATAACGTCAACTTGAAATTCTGTCGGGACAGCACCCATAGTGGAGTTGCACACTCTGGGGGGGGGGGGGGGGGGGTATATACTCTTGTTTCTAGTTGTAGTGGTCCTCTACATTGTAGGACAGGTGGTCGCCTTTACAGGTTTTCAAAATGTACTCACCCTCTGATATCTCCGTGATACGCGCTGGATAAAACTTCCCATCTGTCCACCGAGCCAATACTGACTCTCCGACTCGAAGATGCTGAAGCTACAGGAATACACAAATGAGAAAAACACAAGCTAGTGACGTCGCAAAAGCAAGACTACAAGTACCGCATTTCCCTGCTTATTACATGTAGTCACACTCGATTCTAAGTCGCAACTGCCGTCTTTTGCTGGTAAGTAGGGACAAGCAATAATTTCACGCTTGCATGGGCTATCAGTACCGGTCAGAGTAACAGAAGTGGTTGATGTACATGCATACTGTACACTGTATATAGGATACTTAGAGTTTGCGAAACGAGTACTCGCTAGTTTCGCTCCAGTATTCGATATACTGTATTTCCCCGATTATAAGCCGAACTCGGTTATAAGTCGCACCCCCATTTTCAGGTTTGAACAATATTGATTTCATATACATGTATTGACTTCAGTAGTACGTCATGCTCGATTGTAATCCGCATCCCCTGTTTTCCCCTTGAATTTTAGTGTAAAAAGGTGCTACTTATATTTGGGGAAATACGGTACTGTACTCGTTTCACCCCTAAAAACGGTACATGTACAAGCAAACACACAAGTCTCTGGGAACAGGCCATTGACACTAGTGTACTCAGTAGACAGTACACCAATGCAAAGCCCAGGCAATGGAACTGGCTAGATCCCACTGCAATATCCAGGTCACTGTGACAAGTCACCAGATAGCTAGCTCACACCACTGTGCAGAATTCTTTTAAATTATAATTATACAAGCGTTATGATTATGCCCAGACGGATGTCCTATCCAGGCCATCTCCAGGACTGAACTACTAAGTACTGACATTGTATAATGGACAACGCTACACATGTGCTAGGACAGAAACGATACCAGACGCCCATTACACTGAATCTTCACACATACTTGTGACATAGGACGCGCACCTGAACTAAAAACCAATTAATTATTTCAACAGTAAAATTAATATTCTCAAGTGCTAGCAGCTCCCACACGAAAAACGATGATGCACGAAGCTTTATCACACACGCACACATACACCACACACACACACACACACACCTACGAACTGCTTCCTTGTGGGAAAGATTTCAAACATTCTGTACAACGACAGGTGATGAGCAAACGTTTGCAGTCACGACGTGTCTTTTGCCCAGACACTCAATCAGCAGCGAGGTACGTAACACGCTTACGCTCAGGACAATACTCCCCGCTCTTGGGAACACTAAATTTACTGACAGAAACTACAACGCAACTAAAACACGTCGTGCACTCGTTCTTGGACGGATTTCTTTGCCTTTTCAAAAAAGGGACGCTTACCGCTTCAAACGAAGCAGAGACAAGCGAGGACGACGACGCCAGCAAGAGAGCATTTGGTGGCCAGCTGGCATAACACTACACGCGTCCAGCTACGGAGGCATTCAAGGACAGGAAGGAGAAGGACAGGTGCTTCTCCTCGCCGCGTAGGCACCGAGTCCTTGGTGCTCCGAAGAAAATTCACAGAGTTGCGTGGACAGCACAGTCAGTGGCAAACGAACACGGAGTCCACGTAGACGGTGTTGTACCATTCTTCAAGTCAAGAAGAAGTGCTGTGGATCATGGTCATTCAAGGCGCAAAACAGGCAAGTACAAGTGCCAAGCGAACGTGCACTTGCACTCTTGGCTTGCACTGCAGGCTTGCAAAAAGAGCAGCTACATCATTCAGTAGCCCAATGACGTTGGCATGGCGTGAGGATGCGAAAAAAGAGCATGTGGCCACGCGCAAAAAATGGGAAGCAAAAACGCAACCCACATCATCACCCCCATTGTCACGCACACCGTTACATGCCACAATCACGACGACCATACTCCACAGTTTGGCATTGAGAAAAACGTACAAGACACCACAGCCAGACAACACCACCAGTGCACTACAAGTGAAGCAGGAGATAAGATAGCCATAAATGCAATGGTGGCCAGCAGGTACAACATTCAACAACAAGCACCAAAGCTAAAAGGAACAAACACATAGACCCCCCCCCAAATAAACACAAATGAACAAATGCCGCGAACAGAAACGCCACAACTACTTGCACTCAGACAACACATACACCTGATGAACAATTAATTCAATAATGATATGTTTAGGGAAATCTAACAGCTCACGTATTAGATCAAGAGTACTTTAAAACACAGTAACAGCCAAGTTCAACTCTAGTCTATGGAGCTTGCGACGGAAGAACACGTGACACGGTGACAAAACCATACACATTGTTCACACCCTGCGCATGATAGATAGCAGGATTGTATATGTAGTACAGTGCTGCTCAATGAAATCCTGCGAGTCACTCAAGTACGCGCCGTGCCGGGCGTTGCGCAGCCCTAGACCCGCGAATACTGGGCCGCGAAATAGTGCGAGGCGCAAACTTGGCTCACGCGACCGGACTTCATTGAGCAGCACCGTACTTGTACCAAGAGTACATAACATCCAAGGATGTGCAACTCCCGCATACAGTGAGTGGTGTCCCGACAGAATTTCAAGTTGCCATCATTTAAAAAAAAATGCAACACTCCTCGTGTGTGTGATTTACGACGTTTGTACGAGGTATCAACGCATCACACATGTTTCCTTGCACTACGTTGTACAAGATCAAATGGGGATTTGTCCACAGCAGGACCAGGGATAAGTATGCTAATACGTGTACCATGCACATTGCATCATAACAATGCTGTCAACTTGAAATGCTGTCGAGACAGCACCCATAGTGGAATGCACATTCTGGGGGGGGGGGGGGGGGGGGTATGTAGTCGTGGCCATAGAAATCCGTTGAGAAGTCTAGCGGGCATGGGGCGCTGGCCTTACAGCTACGCGCACTGCTGGTCCATTTTACAGTGCACGTACGCGCTAAAAGCAGTAAGGGCGCCAGCCCCGGACATCCCATCGGACTTCAGTGTCCACGACAGCACTCTTGGTTGCACGCAATCCTGCTTTGGGTTCAATTCTCTGGCGGCCACTCAGCACTGTATCCCAGTGTAACCTATAAACCAAGTCACGTGGTGTGAAGTAGAGGCTGTCCTGCAGGGTTGTGTACTCCCGATTACACACACAGCACACATCATACACAACCCAGCGTGTACTTGCACTGCTCGAGTGCTGGCTCTTCTACAATTCACACAATACTAATCCACATCCCAAACAAAGACGAGGTGGCAACAAAACAAAACACAACAGCATAGATTTTCACACCACAGCACTCACCGCCGTCTTGTCTCGGCCTCGCCGTATCGGCATGCGCAGCTTCGGAGAGGCCATTTCGATCCACTCATCGTAGCGTGCACTGAAGCCGTCAAAGTGAATCAGAACGCAGCTATCCTCCTCATCTACTTGCAGGATACGAGCTGGGTACCTGGAGCATAGGTGAGAAAACACGAGCAGACGAGCAAAAGACTAGAGTGAACTCATCCAGGGGACCAGTCTGATAAGGAACTCATCCAGGGGACCAGTCTGATAAGGAAACGATCGACCATAGTGGATCGTCCGAGCCAAGACTAATGAGTACCACTTCCACTAATAGTACAGGACAGGCGGAAGCAGTTTTTGATTGGTCCGGCCATACCCTAGCCTTTCCTACAGTTTGTGTATGATAAAGAGGGTATACATGACCTCAGCAGTAAACGCAGTGTGCCATGTTGGTGGTGAAAATGTTGGTCCGGCCACGGCCTGACCAACCGGACCGGTTCCGCCGGGCCAATCAGACCGGTTCCGCCGGGCCAATCGGACCAGTTCCGCCGGGCCAGTACTACAATGACTAGTAATATGTGATGGCATAGGGGGTGACCTATACACCAGGAGCACGGCTGGGCTGGGGGGGGGGGGGGGGGGGGAGTGCAGCCAGCCTACACAGGTTACACTGTGCACAAGCAGGGTAAACCCTGTAAGCCCAGCCAACACTGCAATAAGGGAGCACCTGCTCCTAGAGACCGGCCGCAATGCAACCTACATAAAACACACACATCCAGCATGTGCACAGAAAGACTTAGAGACTAGATTTACATGCACCATGGGTAGGGTGGCAGCTAAATCTCCTTACCATTTCTTCTGGCTGTCCTCGGCTTCGATCTTGTCGCCGACCCGGAAGTTGCGGCCAACAGCCTTGCGCCGTGTCACAGTGTGCTGTGATAATGGAAAGGCCTATCCAGGACGCAAAGCAATAAAGTAAGATAGAAAAGTGAGTTGACGGAAATCGTGTTCTGTGTACGGGTTTTTCACCACACACACACCTTTGTCTATATTGATGCAAGCAGATCGTGAACAAACGTCGAGGAGATAAAAGGCATAAAATGGCCGCAAACCCAACGCGCCACTTACACATATTTACGAAACCCCACTCCAAGATTCCAGCAACGGTCTCGTCACAGTGAATCAAATCAATATCACTTGCATGTACCACCAGGCCTGAAAATTTAGTTGCTGGTGGTGGTGGGGAGGGTCCACCAAATCGATTCGATTCGCAGTGAAGAGACCGTTACTGTCCCAGTAACCCAGTAATACTGGGGTGTTGGAGTAATGTTTCATAGATTGTAGACACACGACGAAATAGTACATCAGGAAAGAAACACGAACAAACCCGCACTTCCAAGACACCAGAATTCGAGCGAGCTACAAAACAAGTATGTCACGAGTGGGCTGCCTCACTAAGGCATCACAGGCGGGGCCTACCCGAACGGGGAGCACAGAGCGTTTAGAAAGTGTTGGGCAGCGCTTCGCCCAGTCACATCAGTGACGCACTGACTTCACAACTCACCAAGGTTCTCTAACAACACCAAATGCTAATACAAGACATAGGCCACGATCAAGTGGAACTTCCACATCTGAGGTCAAACACACAGACCGCTTTGGATATTCGGTGTTGTCTCCCTAGATGCCATGTCTCCGTGACGTACATGTATGAACGTTATGGGTGGTTTTGTATTTTTGTATTTGTATTATGGATTCTCCACACAGGCCTTAGCTGTCTGTGGTTTGCGGTCACATGACGTGAACACCCATACAAGGAAAACCAGCACCCAGGGAAGGATGACACTCATACAAACTGAATGCGTTCAACTCCACGTTCTGGACACAGGTTCGAGAATTCCCGAAAGAGCTGATTCCGGCCTAGCAAACAAACGTATCTACCCGGGGCCTAGGGGTGAAAGTTGGCACTGAGATCCCGAGTTCGAGTACTCTGATTTTCTCCGATCGAATATTCGAGTATTTTTCGCCTCCAAAAATTGCACACCAAGGGCTTTAAAATAACATGATACGACCCTGATTGAACCGAGTAGCAGTCATTTTTCTCGGGTATATTGGTTGGTGGGTCATTTGGGCTCTCTCTACTCGTGAACAAATGTTCACCACACAGCCTGCACATCTCCATCTGCCGACTGCTGCCCTGAAACTGCAGATTTCTGTAGTAAATGCATGTACCATGTATGAACGAGTACTCTGATTTATTCCGAGTACGATTATTTTTGAAAAAACCGAGCGAGTACTCGAGTACTCGGTATAATTGTTTCACCCCTAAACGGTCCCAAACAATAAAAATAAAGCGAAAGAGACAACACGACAAACACCCTGAGCACATTTCTCCCTCACCAGGACTTCACATGGGATACAGTAGGATGTTGACTATCCGAAAGTCAACTATCCGAACGATCAATGATCCAAAATGCATGTTTGCATTGATTTGAAGAGACCCATTGTTTTGCTCATTTTCCCCACCCGAAGCACAATTCAAGCGGTGCACAAGACATTTTGCGACAGGTTGGAGTGACAACGTATCACCGTAGTGTCATTTTGAGGAGCTGGAGTGCGTCTTGTTCCCGTGGAACTGCTGAAGCGAATGAGAAATGATGGAAACATGAGGGAATGTGCATGTCTTAGATGGATGTGATACTGCTCCCTTATCCGAACATTCTCCTCATCCAAACCCCCCTGGAGACAGCCCGCGCCACAAGACATAACAACACTTCAGGACGGTCACAAACCAGACCCAACAGAACCCAAGCATGCTGCCGGCTCCACAGCTATACTGCGCATTCTGTCGCTCCATGACACTGATTTTTTAAACTCATTGCGCTTGGTCAGTTTCCCTCTGCCTGTATTCCACCTGATGACAAGGCCATGAAAGTACCAGTGGAAGAGTAACGGGTTTTTTTGGTTTTCTTAAATTAGAATCTGAAGACTCTCCAAGTCCACCAAGATGTGAAATTTCAGCCAAGCTGACTTGATAAGCTACATGACAGAATTGTTGCATGTGTTGATAAACCTAAAAAGAGCCATGGCACCAGCAAGCTGAATATGCCTGTTATAGAGTGCCACAGGGCCACTTGTGCTGCAGTAATCATTGTGCCAAGTCACCCAATTTGGTATCCATTGAAAGTAGCCATGTGACTTCAAAGACCCACGATTAAAACCACCCAACAGAAATAACTTCCACCATTGGACATAGATCAACATGCACTCGTACACCACAAGCAAGTGCAATAATTAGTCATGTGAATTCCACATACTAGGTAGGCGTTTCATAAAGTATCGGAAAGTACGAGCACTAGTTTCATACGCCATTCTCTACATCATAGATCCAGGAAAAAAGTCTGCACTGCCATAAAATTGCTTGGTGCGATGTGCCTTGTGTTAGTAGCACTACATGCACTACATGTAGCAAATCATACATGTGTACAAATAGAACTACTGTTCTATCCAAGATACCGTTATTTCTAGGGCTCAAACGATTAGTCCGATTAACTGGTTGCAGACCGGTTACGAAGAATTAACGGTTAACCGATAAAGATAACGGTTACGCAGTAACCTTTCAGTCAAATTTCAAGTATCAGGTCGTTGCAAAGTATGCACTTTCGCAGGCTGTCGCACGTCTACGCAATTTCTGGGCTGTCAACTTGGTCATATCTGGTCTCTTGGTGTGAGAGTATGTATGAATGAGCATGCAAGAGAATGTACATGTGTGCGTTGTACTGAATAGGGTACATTTTTTGAATGAGTATAGGGCTTGAAAGTGATGACGTCAAAAACGGCCAGGGAGTACTAAGTTGACATCAGATTTCTATTTTTGGATCCACTAAGGTGTGACTTTGCTATTGCCTCAGTATGTAGGTGCATAGCAACCCACTCATGTCGTATGCAGGTGTGACTTTTACTTCGCCACCAGTTGTAACCCCACCCCCAGTAGTCAAATCAGTCAGTTTCACTGGTAACATCACCTTGCTGAGAGTAAGACGGCTTGAAATGTGCTTGGATCCATACAAAAACTGGATCCAAGTGGATCCAATTTTTGAATTTTTGAAATTGTTGCTATGCTGTGACGTAGCACTTTCAAGCCCTATAGTCAAATATACGGTTAAAAACGAGTCCGCAGGATTGCCGTGGCTTATAGGTTATAACCGTTAAACCGAACGTTAGCTTAGCAGTTAACCGTTAGGGGTAAAACCGTGACCGTTTGAGCCCTAGCTATTTCAAAAAATTTCAGCGTACTTTTAATTTCGGTGCATCCGTTTCATACCTAAAATTTCAATAACCGAACAAACACTAACTCACACAGTCCAATAGGGGACTGCTTCTCTGTATCTAAATTTCTGTTCACCTAGCCTAGCCTTTGGCTCTCATACTGACAACTTTGAGCAACTAAAATTTCTGAAATTAGAGTACATGGACTAGTATTTTATACTGAAGTAACTTTCATGCTGTATTCTGATCACGACTAGTTAATTAATCTATGGGGACTCCTTTGATTTAGGTCAAGGCCTGTGGAGAATCTTTAGGTACGAATTACAAAACAAATCTGCTTGGCTGTAGTACTAGACTATTACTGGTGTATCTACACACACATGCAGTATGTCCTTCACTGACTGGCTGGGTGAAACACTGTGCCACCGCCAACGCCTCGCACAGAACCATCACGCCATTCCCATCAAACTTCAAAGACCTGAGGGGAGCACTTCTCCGGCAAACCATATACTGCAGCTCTCACAACCTCTAAGTGGACATCCCCAGTTACGCCAGTCTTCACTTAGGTGAATGTCAGCTTACAAAGTAGTTGATCTAGGACAGCTTTTGGTGAAGATCACACAGTGACACAGTTCATTCTAATACGAATCCATTTATCACTGTGACTCAACACGCAGCCGGAGGACCAGGATAGGAGTAAAGCAAAGAGGATAATGATGGGAAGCAGGGCCAACCCTGCCACCCAACTGTGCCTTATGGATACTACTACAGACCCATTAGTAATGAAATAATAATATAAAAACTAAGTCTAGTGTCGCTTTCTGGGAGGGCTATCTTGCACAATAATTATAAGTAGCGTTTTTTCTCTAGTCTGGTTCAGCATTAATAAATGAAATGCTCACTGCTGGTAATATGCCATTGTGAAGGAGGGACGGAAATGGAATATTGCCAGGAAACAAAATCTAGCGGTTCAGGGCCAGGGGATGACAAGTATTAGTTGATACCCCAGAGTAACTCGTGATCTACGATTTCGAAGATGAGCCCAAACACACTCAGATGGTGAGTATTGTAGTCATAATGATGCAGCCGCTCACACATACTGGCAAGGACAAGGTCAAGTGCCAGCACACCGTTCCGCGTCTCTGACTCTTTTCATCAAACTAGTAGCGCAAGCGGTATCCACATCCGCCGAGGAAGGTCAGTCACGCGCAAATGTTGGCAAAGAATTTTTCCAACCCCAAGAAATAACGATGAAGCCAGAGGGATTATAATACAACGTGATTGCATGCTTCCGGAGAGCACGAGAAGAGTTCTAGCTCGAAGTGCTACAATGCAAGCTTTTCTGCACAGCGGGACAACCAAACGCGGGCAGCATGACTGCTACTTCTCCCCCGCACGGCGACGACAACACCACCACAAAACAAAAAATTCAACAACACGTGGAGTTCGTTGAAGACTGATCAGTGTTGCGAAACCACGCCAAACAAATGCGACTGATAAGGTACGGTAGCAATGCAATCATGTAGATTCCACAAAGTTTTTTCTGGACTTGTGCTGTGCTACTTTGACCAAACTTGGCATACATTGCTCGCAAGAAGAAAGATGAAGTGCAAGACGTAACTCTTACCTGTTCTTGCTGCCGGTCGTGGCTAGTAGCCGGGGTCATCTCGAACAGAGTTCGTCCAAGAACTGCCAGGTCATTGTACTCCCTGAGTACTACGGCAACAAGATGGCACTCTTCCAAATTCACCACACACTGTTTTCCAAGATCACAAACACCACGAACGGCAAACCACACACTCCTGAGGGTGCTCGAGTGCCAGATCTTCCTTCAAGCACGACCTCAACTACACGAGCAAGAAACTCGACAGTGCGCCGCACTTGGGCGCGAGTTCACCAACACTGTGTCACCTCAAGTCCTCTTATGATCTCGTGACGAACGCAGCCTTGGCGTTGCACCATAACAGTGTGAGTTCCACTGCAGAGACTACGATAAGTTTTGAAACACCGAAGTGCAGAAGACGCAGGGAGTAACAGTACTTTACTGGCTCACACCACTACAGTAGATACAATAGTCATAGGTGAAGAAGCAGCTTGCTTTGCTCGCAGATAGATGTTCTGTAGTGATCAACGTTTTGTATCTCAGATGGCGTGATCTGACCCCGACAAAAGAGAGATCGCGATCGCTCCACAAAAGCTCCCTCGGCACACGCGCAGCCACAACCAATTCGGAGCTCTCTGCCAACAACAGATTAGCTCCTCTGGCTGAGGTAGATGTGCACAACTCGTATCGGTCGCGTTGTGAAACACGGCATGTCCAACACAGACTTTGTGCCTGAAAACATGGAAGGATGAGGTTTGAGGAGGTACGAGGTGGTCGTGCATGGGGCAACTCTTGTACTGGACTGGAGTTTGTACAGGAGTCGGCATCCCGGCCCCCAAGGCTTTGCCCAGTTTGGTCAATGCGCGAGGACCTCTCGCGCGGCAAAGACTCAGTGCAGTGCATGTACTGAAGTGATGTAGACCATGCATGGTACTAGACTACAGTCTGAGTAGACTACAGCACACACAGTCATCAGTGTAGATTTACTGCATCTGATCTGATACAGTACAGTAGCGCAACTCCGCAAGGTCTACTGACTGACTGTCGTACTGAGCTCATGACATGAGCTCGTGAGTGACTCAGTCTGTGTAACTCAACTACAGACTGTACAGTGTGGTTACTTCAGATTTCGGTGAGAGATGAAGATCAGGAAGTCGACTCCATAAGACTAAGACCTTATCGGTTGAAGTAATAAATTAGTTATCCCTGGCCATGCTCCTGATCCTAGACCTACGCAGCTACGCTATGCTATAGGCTACAG
This sequence comes from Sycon ciliatum, assembly GCF_964019385.1. Lineage (NCBI taxonomy): Eukaryota > Metazoa > Porifera > Calcarea > Leucosolenida > Sycettidae > Sycon > Sycon ciliatum. The sequence goes on along the minus strand of NC_088650.1, from coordinate 31,311,349 downwards.
ACTACGGTACTCTGAAGTAAATCCATTACAGGTATAAATAATTTTGGTAGATTCATTATGCTCTGATTTGACCACTTTCTGGGAAAGCCAAGGCAAGACCAAAATGCTGATACGCAGCTGGATCATGGACTGGAGTGGAAACAACTGGTGGGGTCATGCTGTGCTGTGATGGTGCATGCACTGCAGGAGTGCATTTGTACTGGTACATGTAAGGGGCCGTCCATAAATATAATTATTATCATGACAGTACAATTATGTACAATGCAGCTATATACTACCTACCCTGATGCGCAGACTCAGTGATTGGGTGTGTGGTGCTGCTAGCGCCATGTATCCCCCTGTCACTATTATATTCATGAGCATGTGTGAGGTTGGATTTCTCTGGCCGGGACTGTAGATGCATTTCTGTACGAGTTGATCAAACTGGATCATTATGAGCGGTACAGTTGTAATCAGCAAGCGAAGTGCACCATTTTGACGTGTGCACTGCTTATCGTCATACGTACCTCGCTAATACCATTATGCAATGACCCTGCGCCGGTTCAGGCTGGCTGCGTGTTCCTGGGGGCGCTGGCCGGACACTGATGCAGTGTCCTGTCGCGTGTTTGCATGCTGGCAGACACGGCACCATGCACACTCCTGAATTGCTTATGCCCATTCTAATACCATGGCGAGGCCCGGCTGCATAGTTTATAGGGGAAGGAAGGAACAGCCTGCTGCCGCAAAGCGTGAGTCTGCAGCTCCGGAGGGAGCAGAACTGACGGAGCATTACTACCGCTATGCAGAACAACATGTGATGGCTGCATGGATTGCCGGTATGGTGCAATCCAGCCTATAACACTGCAGTGTCGCACTTGTGCATCTGTATGTACTAGTATATTGTACAACGTGGTTGGAGTCGGTGCCCGCAAAAAATACCCATGGCTCAGGAACCGTACACACACACACACTCACACACACACACACACACCGTTGACCTTCTGATGCCCATGCTACAGCAGAAGCCATAGCAACTTGTGCTGGGATTACCCCATTCAACAGCTTGGAAGGCTGAAGAATTGACCTTTTTTTTAAACTAAAGAGTTTAAAAAACACACCCGCATGCACACACACACGCACACACACACACACACACACACACACACACACGCTATCCATATGCACACAGGAGCCTTCATTCACTGTCCCCAGGCAGACCGTATCACACCTACAAGTACAAGTCGTGCATTCCTTTCATGCAGCATTATCAAAAAATATGCGGTTTAGCAAGCACGTGGCTGCACTGCAATCATGTTGTAGCCGCGCCTTGGGTTTCTGCTCAGGCCTTGGCATTGATGCCAACTGTAGCCTAGGTGACAAAATTTGGTGAGCAGTTGACAGTTGGGCATGGGTCAGCTGACACAGAGATTGTCTACCTCAAGACACCTGGTTGGAGCAGTGTCGCGCCATTTTTCGCTTTAGAAACCATTGGCCAACGTAGTTTATCACTTGCCACTCTCACTCAGTGAGTGATAATGAGTGAATTCAAATCACGGTTTACCATGTGTACTGTACACTCCATGTACATATTGTACAATCATCTCTATTGCTATGACAACTGTACAGGCCAAATCTGCTGGTTCAGGGCAGGGGGTAGTAACATCACAATACCGTATGAACATGTTTCACGGTGACAGTATGTTACAAGGCAGAGGACACACTGCATGGAAAATAGTGCTCCGTTACGGTTGCAGTCAGGAACACTATTTTTCCCATAGCGCTACAATACCGTATTGTACTACTCCCTGGTTAAAGGCTACATGTAGTCGCTTACGGTCCCCGTAGATCAAGGTAGATACCAGGGAGTACTACTCCCTGGTAGATACCTGCTGCATACATGGCCGGCACGCGGTGGATGGAGCCCAGCTCTCTACCCCAGGCATTAGCAATTCAAATAAGCATGCAATCCGCCAACCATGCTCAGGAGTCAGGACAATACATCATGTAGTAGTAGAATTATTTATTATTTTGATAGGGAAGGCCCTATGTAAAATTAGCAAGGCTATCGGGGTAAATTGAAATCATTCAAATTCCCCAAAAATTCAGATAGTAAAATTCTCTGTATGTTGGCGCACAGCACCATAAAAATTAAAATTTGCTTCGAAGGAAATCAACTCTTTCATATTGCCGCAGGGCATGGGGAAACTAAGCCTACTTGCGCCAATCGAAAGGCACATTATGACAAGCTATGTACTAGAAAGTGGGCACACAAATCATTGTCCTTGGCAGTCATCGTAAGATCTTCCAGGCCAGAGTGACCTGCATAGCCGCTGTGCGGTATTGTGCGTAGATTTTCACTGTTGATCACATGCAATGTACCATGTTGGCTTAATTTAAGCTTAGCACGATGCAGGGTCGATGGCGTACACTACCGAGCCATGCGGTGCGACGTAGTCACTGATCTCGGTCTGCGTGTGCAGCACCTCTTTGCTCCAGATGTTCCGCAGCTCGCACATACTTGCGCGGATGCCGATGTCGGCGAACTTCACGGACACCTTCGCAGTGTCCTGGGCGTCCAAGTTGAACAGGCCCACGTAGACCATGGAGTCTAGATTGGCTGCCCAAGCCACAGCACTGACCTCGTCATTGCCCAACACCTCTGGCCCACCTATGAGGGTGGACGTAAGGCAGCCACCTATGGCATAAAAAAAATAGGGCAAACAAGAACCTGCAGATTGGCTATCAGCAGATTCAGCACACAGTCGGGGAAAGTCACTTGTATGTTAGGATCATGCACTACTAGTACAATCTGAAGCAGGAAGTCGTAAAATACCGGTATTTTACGACTCCCTGCTCTGAACGATGCCCTGAGGATATGCCCAAATGGTCAGTAAAACGTACGGTGCAGTCCACTCGTGAATGAGTAACAGTTAGCTCCAATGAAAGAGAAAAGCCATGTGTAGACATCCGTGCCAGTACCGAGGCATGACTCCAACCATCACCCAGCTATGATGTCGCGAACGCGATCGTAATTTCCATAATTATCACTTAGACATAAATTTGTAGTGCTAGAGCCTACTTTTTCTGACCTTGCCGCGCTCCTTCCATATTCTGAATGGCTATAGGCATGCGCAGTATGGTACGCGCGCATATTAGGCATGCGCGATCTTGGCCCGTATAAATTAGGCATGCGCGTTCCTAATCAGCCTCTCTTTTTTCTGATCACCAAGATTGACCTCGTGTTCTTATGGTTCTTGTGTGAATCCAAGCTTGCAGGCAGCTCGCCTTTTAGAGCAAGATGCCATGAGTGGATTGTTTGTAGTGCAACTGGCATGAGTATGATTAGATCAGGGTAGTCGCACGGCGACAGATGTGATCATGTCAGGACGCCCGGCAATGGACACTGCAAAGTCTACGCCAAGTTACAGCTCTGCACAACAGAAAACTGTAGCTTGCCCCATTGTGTCATGCAAAAACTCCACAGTAAAGCATGAGTAAATGTTCGTCTCCGTTCGACAGAGGGAAGTCACGACTGCCACTAACACCCGGTAAATCCAGCGTCAAATGCAGTCCCTAGCGATGGGGGTGAGGGGATAAGAATCACAACTACAGTCCATTTCAAAACTATAGACGCGTACCTAGGCAAAAACCGTTATGCCAGCATCTATACCACATAAAATCTGTGATCACTTTGTGCATAAATTTTTCCAAATTGGGCGTCTGTTATCCAATCCTTTAGAAACTATATGAGAGTAATTGTGGAGCGATCCTGAGCAATATTCCGAAAACTATTCTCAAAAAGTTCCAGCCAAATTTGAAATATTTCAAAAACCCTACGCGTCTATAGTTTTGAAATGCACTGTACAGTACTGTTGGTCGCCGAAGAACTGGGGGGTCAGCCTCCTAGCCTAGACCCTTCTTATTTTCATGTATTACAGTCTATGCACAGTTGAATCACCGTGTATACATTGGTATGCTGTACTTGATGAAATTCAAGGCTGGTCGTTCTTCGGCACTCCGTTCTTCGGCGCCGACAATACTGTAGTCCTAGCGAAGTTCACTGTAGCTGACGGTCTCACCTGTGGCTAGATGGTGTAGGGTGTTGTCAGTCTCGTTCCTCATCCACAGCTGCAGCTTTGTCAAGTTGGAGTCCTTGGCCATGGCGGTGACATTGCAGGGCAGTGAGGTGGCGGATGTGGTGGTCAGCACAGCTTGGTTCATGGGAGTGTCGATGTATCCATCCCGGCCTACTTCCCACACCTATAGGATATAGGTAATGAGGACACGGGCAATGAGCGGCCGGGGTCAGCGTTAGCTGTACATACATGTAGTATAATTCGATTAGGAGCCAATTTGTTCATCATGGTGATTTAGAATACTTCGTTAAGTTTGCAACTAGTCTTAAAAATGTAGTAACATGTCTTTCATTGAACATTGTTCCAACAGCACCATACCTGATTAACACCATCATCACAGCCTGAGCCGACATGACATCTCTCCGCACCAAGGGTAGCGTTCTTGACGCTGGGACAACAACAACGACAACAACAACAACAACAAACAACAACAACAATAACAACAGCAGCAGCAGCAGCAACAACAACAACAACTCTTATTCAAGTTGGCTACAGACCATCGTGAGAGTAAAAGATTTCAAACAACAACAGCAACAGAAACAGGAATAACAACAGCAGCAGCACCATCACCACCACCACCACCACCACCAACAACAACAGAGACATGTACATGCCTGTATGTGTAAGATCAAGACATGCTGTATGTACACAGTCACAGGGAACATGCCTGCGCAGGGTCTTGTTGAGATGTTGTCTTTTTCAAAATGTGTCAACGCGTAAGTTTTCTTTTTCCAAGAGCTACATTGCCATACATGGTGACCCAGTAGGATGATGACATCATCAAGTAGTGAGGGTAATACTAGCACATGTTGCCATGGCGAGCAGTTGAAAATAAACTACAGTCCTCCCCCCCCCCCCCCCCGCGTGTGGCTATTTCACCATCAACCAGTGCAGAATAATAGGGCGATCTCGAGCAACACTGCCAGGTGTTCTGCACAGTGATGTGTCGTGCAGGAATGTACCAGACCTTTCCTCTCTGCGCCATCTTGACAAACTCTCCGCAATGGACCAGGGCCGAGCAGCTTGGAGAGGCTTTATTCACGCGGCATAGTACGGGCGATCTCTAGCCGAGGAACAGCAGCGGAACCATGTGTTGCGCAATGTCAATGCATATTGTACGCGATCTGCCACATTATTATCCTCCCCCCCCCCCCCCCCCCTCACACACACACACACACACACACACACACACACACACACACACATACACACACACACACATACACCCCGGCTCTACTTAGGAGACAGGGCGGTGAAATGTGTGACTAACAAGTGCACACTTGGTCTCATGGTTACGCAATGTGTGGGTACGTACGGGTTGGATTTCTTGATACATGCATACTGGGCCCATCCCTGTTACATGCGGATCAATAACAGAATGTAGGTGATCTGTTGGAAATGAATTACTTGTGGTCAGTATACTCACAATGAGCAGTTGATCAACGTCAGGCAACCAAACGTGGCGTGATTCGGTAGAGAGCCATCGGTCGTTGCCGACACGTGTCCCCACTGCTGGTGTGGGTCGGTGGGCACACGACACTTCTCAACGTTGATCACCTCCTGAATAGCTTGCTCGGATACGACCTGCAACAGGTAAAGGATCAAAGACGATAATAGTGAGTAGGATAGCGGCAGCGAGGGCCAAGCAGCATAGAATGCTACATCACCAGGCTACACTGTATACCAGTCTCAAATAAAATAAATAAATGTCACGGTTCGCGTGAGACTCGGCTGGAAGCCGAGTTTTCCGCATCCGCCGTGGGAACGCCACCACCCTCTAGGATCAAAGGCGCAGATGCAGCGCCTGAACGGTGGGAGGTGAGTAGATCAGACCCACCACCAAGTGGTCAAAGACCGAAATCCCATTAGCTGCATCCATGTTACCAGTCTCAAACGGCTGGAGAATACACATACACACGAGCAGCCATAGTTTTTGTTTGTTAGTTGTCACTCATTTAGGGCCTGGTCAGACTGCGGCAAAATCGAAATAATCCTAGGATTATAATCCAAAACTCCATAGTAACTTGCCGCCAGAGCGGCAAAAGCGAGAGTTGACGCTCCAAAAAAAAAGCAAGAACGGACCACGCTTTTCCGCTCCAAACAGGATTTGACGCTGATACGCCATTGACGCTGATAATCACTAATTTTTTCATCTCGATATCGAGGAGCTAATTGGCCACGGACAACAAAACTCATAAGGATGGTTGCAAGGATTGCACTGAAGGTGTTGGCGATCCCCAAGGTGAAGGAATTTGACGTCGTTCGTGGAGATTACCACTTGACGCTCGAAATGAAGTTTGAATTTTCACTCTCCCCACATGTGTAGTGTGATCGCGATTCAAATTCTGGACGCTGTTCTTTTTTCGTCAGGCAACCAAAATTTGCCGCAGTCTGACCAGGCCCTTACCCGTTTAGACAATCCTTGACTCGATGAATGAACTGTCAATGTTAAGCTACAAACAAAGACAAAACGAGAGCAAGTCGCAGTCCTTACCCGGAACGCTGTGGACGTGATTGGTCGGTTGTTAGTGGAGCTGCTCTGGACCTTCAGGAGCTCCTCATTCGTCAGCAATGCCGTGGTGGCGTCGTCGAGGGAACGCAAATCCCCACCCATAACCAAGGGATTACGAAACATGCCCCTGTACATACAACAGAAAAAAGGTATGCAGCAAAACAGGAAAAAGGAATGTTCCCACACCGGGAATCAAACTCGGGTCGCGGCGGTGAGAGCGCCGAACCCTAACCACTAGACCATATGGGAGACGCAGTTACTTCCATCGGCAGTGAATTGATGCATATCTGAGTTCCACTACAACAGCAGTTAGTTTGTGCATGATTGCAGTTACACCGCCGATATCGCGTGTGAAACGATCTCCAGGGTGGGTGACTTTGATGAAAACGGCCCATTGTCCGTTGTTTGCGAACTGGGTGCAGTGGAAAGCTCGCGTGTCAAAGTGGTACCACGAATTTATCATCAAGTTGTGTACCGCATTTCCTTGTTTGTAAGTCGCTCTCGATCGTAAGTCGCACCCCCGCTTCCAGGTCCATGTCATATTGTTTCAATACATTATTCACTTCAGTAGTAAGTCATGCTCGATTGTAAGTTGCAACCCTTTGTTGGGAATGAAGTTTAGTGTAAAAAAGGTGTGACTTAATTCGTAGAAATACTGTAGTCTTTAAGCAGCGCAACATGCAGCCAAACCCTACCACAGATTCATCATTGTGCGCTGCTCGACTTCCGTGAGTGCCGTTACACGCTCCGGGCCGTGGCCGCCGCGCACGCTCAGCTTGCCAAGAGGAAGCATGTCCAGGTCTGGGTACGAGGGATTGCCGATCAGGGTCGGGAAGGTGGCGGCGGTGGAGAATGCTGACTCGATGTTGCCCCAGTTGTCCCACACATCGCCTGTGAGTACGTACACATAGACACAACAACATACTAGTACACGCAAATACTTTGAAAATCCAGCGGCGGATCCAGAGTTCAGCTGAGGGGAGGGCGCGGGTAATATTCATGACAGGGAACCCATGCGGTACATGTATTTTGTACACATTACGACATAGCGGCTATTTTACGTCATAGGCTTAGCGGTTATGTAGAATTACTATTTTAGCACATGCACTCACTCCCACTTTTTCAAGTTTAATCAGTAGTAAAAAAACTAACTTGTACGGGCAAAAATAAATAGATCGTGAAGTCAATAGTGATGAAAACAACGCAAAGAAAAGAGCAAGCAGAACACAATGTCAATCATCCGTCTAACCAGCCAGGGTAGTTAGAGCACATTAAACTTTAAGGACACCAAGACAGCATGGTCGTAATAAAAACACTACTCCTTGCTGCTACAGTAGTACGTCGCTTGTCCGGATGTCAACTATCCGGACGATCGATTATCCGGATCGCCAGGTCAGGCTGGATCATAGCAGCTTTTCGAGGCTTTTGCTGATTTTCAGCACCATTGAAGCGATGCACAAGATGTATTACAACAGGTCGGAGTCAAAATGTATAACGATAGTGTCATTTTGAGGAGCTGGCGTGCGCCTAGTCCCTGTTGTACTGCCGAAGAGAAAGAACAATGATGAAAACGTGCAGGCATATGCATGGTTTAGATAAACGTGTGACTGCTCCCTTATCCGAACAATCTTCTCATCCAAACCCCCTGGAGACAACCCGCGCCCCTAGGGGTGCACATAATCGGCACTCTACCGTGCTGTAAAAGCAGACATTTTCGGTGCTGTAATTTTTTCGGTATTCTCCAAAATCGGCGGTTCGGCGGAGGGAAGTTTTTCGGTAAACCCGTTTTCGGTGCGTTCTATTTTCGGTAAAAATTTCGGCACTGAAGTTACCGAAAATAAAACACCACCGAAAATTTCTGCTTTTCAACAGCAAGTCTTATTGGAGGATGCATGGTCCAGATTACCAGACCCAGTACATCAGGTGTAGCTCGGGGGGAAGGCATTTGGGCATTCACACAACGGGCAGCAGCTGCCAGCAATACATCAAAGAGTGCCATGCGTAAGGCATGACATCATCATTGCCAAGTGGTGTGCCGACAAAATGCAATCGCATAAGCAGGAAAGGCCTAACGGGCAGCATAATGCCAGGCACGATGTCATCATTACTAAATGGCATGCAGAATGATGTCACCATACAAGTCAGTCAATGCTTACCATTAACTCGGTACATTGACACATTTCCGCGTATTTCCATGGCAAAGCTTGTATCTCGGTCCGTCGGGGACATGCTGAGGACAAATTCCCTCTCCGACTCTTGGATACTCTTGCTGATCTGTAGGATCTCAGATTTGGTTGCGCTGCTGTAGGCACAGTCCATCTTGATGAAGTCCACTCCCCACTCGGCGTACAACTTGATCAGCGAATCGTAGTAGGCCTGGCCAGCGGCATTGTCGGCTATTCCGCTCATGTCGTCACACCTGATGATGATAAGGGTGTTGATGATCATACACAAGAAAGAGTGATGTTTGTTCATGTATGTGTAGGTGGGGGTGGGGAAGGGGGATGGGTGAAGGGGGGGGGGGGGATTGGTGAAGGGGGGGGGGGGGGATGGGTGAAGGGGGGGGGATTGGTGAAAGGGGGGGGGGGCAAGATGTGGGTATACCAGTAGCCGTAGCAGCAGCAGCTAAACCAAAGGGAGATGACTTTACTTATGAATCTCTTCAACCTTTGGGGATGGAACACTGGCCATTTACATTCAGGCCAGGTTAAAATTCTTGCTTTGGACTCAGTAGGCAGTCGTTGTCCTATAAACAGTTGGAGGTCCAGCAGAATTTCAAAATAATATTCTACGTCATCACTAGGTTCAGCCTCATTTTTCTGTGCTGCGCCGGCGAGTTCTAAAGGGAAAAAAACAGTATTGTCTGCTGCACTGAGGCGCTGAGTTTACATGCAGCTGGTGGAGGAGTTTTCAAGGTACATGTATGTCGACAAGCTCAGTGTGGACACCAGGAGTCAGGAGTCAGTGATGAGCAGCACTTGATCAGCTCCCCTAAATCCATGTGGACAAGAGAAGTTGAGAACGTACCCAGACGAGATAGCCTATCTATGTGAGTACCACATGTTCGATCACCAATGTACATCAGGGTTCTAGCCTATCTATGTGAGTACCACATGTTTGATCACCAATGTACATCAGGGTTCTAGCCAAAGGATATGACAACACCCCCCCCCCCCCCCCACACACACACACTCTGATTGAGCGCCCCCCCCCCCCCCCCTAGTGAAAAAGTGCTGATCGCCTACTCAGTCGTTGATTATTATGTTTTTCATGCCATTCAACAAAAAATGCAGTTGATAGTTACTACTAGAGGTTTCACAAAGGCACATTTGTTTCCCCTGCCCGCCCGCCTACTATTTTGGCAGGAAGCCTCTGCCCTTTTTCAGACAATTTTGGAAAATGGAAAAAAATGGGTAACAAGGTAATTGTTTCCCCTGCCCGCCCGCCTACTATTTTGGCATGGCTAGAACCCTGTACATGTACCCAGTAGACTTCATAACCTTACCAGCTGCAATAGGTCTTGTTGTCCGCCGCGTCCCGCGCTGTGTAGCTGCTGCCAAATATGGGCATGTTCTTTTCCACGGCAACACGCGGTATGCCGCGCATGATGTGTATGCCAAACTTCTGGTCCAGGCCGTGAACGAAATCAGCCAGGGGCTTGAAACCGGGCAAGCCAGTGTCGGTGGAGTCCTGAACAATGAACACACATGTGCTGAAGCTAACATAAATGCATTGTCCCTTTCTCGAAGGCTATCAGATTTTGCCCGCGTGCCTCGTTCCACTGATAGGTGTCTGTTTCGATGAGGTAACGGAGAGGCTCAATCACCGGCACATCTGAAGCCGTCTGAAGGCAAGCGTAACATGTTCTATTCCGTCCGTTAAAGAACCTCGTCTCTGGGAAAGGGAGGAGTGAGGGGTTTAGTCACCCATCACAATTCTTCACCGTACATTGTGGAAAGCACTCAAACTGCGGACAACGCATGTACGGCATGGGATCATGGGACCCATGCTCGCATTGCACTTGGCGGACAAACGGCACAGACTATGGTCTACCGTATTATTTCATCGGCGCAAAGCATGTCAGGAGACGCAGATGGGACTCAACCCCAGACCGGTCGGTAACCTTGGGTTTTCCACACGACAGCGGCAGCGACTAAGCCTCTCTGTTGTGAAAAGACCGTGTGAAAAATGTTGTCGGGACGTGATGATGTCCGCACACATCCTGCTGGATGAACTGATGTTACTATGCACTGCATCTGCTGTACATATCTGTAATGCTGCAAGCATCCACTCTGCTCTCCAAGGCAGGTTTGTACACACTTGACATTTCAGCATAAGCATTCAGCATATCGACCATTCCGGGTAGGCTCTGCGCTTGTGCGTAGCATTTCGTTTTACAAGGCAATATTGGATAATGGAAAAAATGGGTTAACCACCTATTTCCCCACCCGCTATTTTTCCCACTCTAGAACCCTGTGTGATGCAGTGAATCCTGTACTGCACATACTCCATATCACCTACACCTACACTATGCATCTTACCAATCAAACTACAGTGCATTTTTGCTGAGATAGTACTTCATAATTATATATATGCGGCTGACTGACGATATACCTTTGCTGAAGGATAACGATCGGGCGATGGCAGGGCACGGCCATACTTGTCCACGACCAGGTCCTGCCATGGGTTGCGGCCGCAGCATGAAAACTGCCCAGTGCCCGGCCGAAACCACTCGTAGTCGATGGTGACGTACTCGTAACCGTACTTGGCCAGCTCGTCGTGCATGATGTCCGCATTCGCCTTCACCTCAGCCTCTGTCACCGTGCATGTGAAAGCATCTGTAAATAAGAATATTTAAGAAATAGATCGTGGTTCACGTGAGACTCGACTAGAGACCGAGTTTTCCGCATCCGTAGGAACACCCTCAAGCTGATCAAGGCGGAAATGCAGCTCCTAAAGTGGTGGGAGGTGAGTAGATCAGACCCACCACAAAGTGGTCACCCAAAAATCCCATTTGCTGCATCCATGCTTCCCTCACGGCTGGAAAATGAATAACGTTGCTTACATGTAAATGTAGACTGCAGGTCACAAATGCTGCATCGACAAGTGCAAGCCAAGTGGTCGTAGCAAGGAACAGGCATGGGCAAGAGGAACGTGAACCAATATTACGGGTTTCCCTCCCCAGACTGCCTGCTCCTGTCGCAATTGGGGCAGCTAGGGCTGACAGCATCCTGTTGTTTAGTCTTGCAGTGCCAGAGACACGCACGACCAGGCTTAACAGCTGTAGGCTATCATGGTTGTAGCGACTGGTTTCATCTTGGTACCTAGGCCAAGGGTCCGCTTCCAAGCAATCCGCATACACCATTGTAACAAACTGACTGGACGCATTCCGTACATGCTAACAGAGTACGCTCACACCTCGTGTATCCGTGCTGTCCGGGACCGGGCAGTGCTCATAACTTTGAAATATCCGTAACTCGGCCAAGACACACTGCACGTGCTCTGATACTCTCCCTGACTTCTGTATGCATGCACGACTTCCTGATCCATGACTACCATAGGCTCTGTTTACCACAGATAGGGTCTACAGTGGCCTACAGTGAACTACTGTGTTGCTGTGTACATGGTGTATGGCTTGCAAGATACCAGTGGCTAGCACGGATCAAGTCTTCAGCACAAGACAACGCAATTCGTGGTGGGTTCTTTTGTAGTGTGTGAATGAATAGCTGCACCATTTCATGCAGAACTTTGAAAGGCTTTGCTTGGCCTGGTGGGCCAGGTGCGTAGCTGGTCCCCCTTTTACAGGAGAGGGGGGGGGGGGGGGGGGGGGGGGGTGCACGGCCGCTTATGCGCATGATGGCTGGTGCATGTCATGAGTTCAAGGTCATTGTGTGTGTGCTGAACCCATGTTGAACCTAGGTTGAAATTTTTAGGGTGGGGGGGGGTGCAGGTGCCCCCCCCCCCCCCTCCCCCACCCCATGCATGTATGCATGCCAATATTAAACCTACCATAGCTGTTCCAGCCCCGCGGCGGAGTTCCTTGATACAGGCGAGCCGAGCACAGCAGGGATGTGTGCTGGGACAGACAGCAGTACAGGAGCAGTACTGCGAGAACCGTTCCACTCCAGCAAGTCATGCTCTCGTCACCTGGATGCAATGAGCAACAAGCCAAGCAGCTATGGTCACGCAAATATCACGCGAGGTCCACTGTAGAACAGAAGGAACAACGTTAATCAGTTAAAATTGTTCGCTATTTGAGTATTTGTATCATCAATTATTGACGTCAGTAACCATGCACAAAGTTGGGCATACACGAGTACACACTAGGCCATTGAGGTTATGCGGTTACATATTCAGTTTAGAACTTGAGATGCTTTGGCGAAGTCGCGGCACAGCGCTGCACTTGCACTAGCGACTCATGCTACAGACGTAGCGACCATTAGAAAATCCGCTGACTCATGCTGTATACTTACGGTGCCCATTAGAAGTCCGCCACGAAACCGTGCATGGCGGGGGCAGTGCCACACTATGTGCAAATGAGTCGCTAAGTCACCAGCGTGAGTCGCTAATGCAAGTGTAGCGTTGTGCCGCGAGTCTGCGACTTCGCCAAAGAATCTCAACTGATTATGGAATCTCATAATATCCTGCATCTCCAAACTGGCAAAAGTACAATGTGCAGCAAATAATTGCTGACATTTCGGAACCTCGACGTTGGAGGGCCGTTATTTGCTGTTGTTCCTATGTGCACTCATATCTCACGTATCCGGGCGGTCCTGGACATGGGCACTGCCGGCATGCCATGACTTCGAAATGTGCACTTCTCACAAAAAATAATATCCGCTCATGCCCGTAAATGTTCCACACGCTCAGCGTTTTCAAGCGACCGCACTCCCCGGATCCTCTTACCTAGTACCTACTTTGTAGTACCTGGCGTCTTGTGACTCTCAAAGCCTAGCCGCTGACCCGTCCACAACGATAACCACCGCGAGTATCGCCCGTTAGATGAATGGCAAGAACACTCAACAGTTCAACTACTAAGTACGTAGATCTACTACAAGTACTTGAAAAGTTGATGGGATCGGATCGGTAGAAAGAAGCACTGGAGATCTACGTGCTTGCCAAGAACCGGACTTGGCTAACTACATAATTACTTCTTGCTTTGAAGTCCTCGTACTTGTCATGTACTGTCTGAAAAATCATGCAATTATTTATTTTTGTTTTCTGCACCTAGTAGATCTACTATAGTACTACTATTACCTGTCAAATTTCAAACAAAAAAATAGCATGCACTGATGATAGCAAGAGTCCATAAACAATTAAAGGGGAAGTATACCCTAAAATCAAATTTTCACCAGTTGTAGTCTTCGGGGTGCTGAGTCGAATGGTCTTGGTCCGAGGAAGCTGCGACGCTCCCTTCCTACTTGAATCCCAATCGAACTCGCGCACTTCCACCGAAACTGGGTGACTGCGCCCTACTAGATGGGGATTTGTATGCAAAATCTCACTAAAAGCGCCATTTCGTTCTTATAAAAGCACGGATGACCGCGATTGGCCCATATGTTGTAGTCTTTTGGACGCTGAGTCGACTGGTTTTGGTCCGAAAAGGCTGCGATGCAGCGTTCCTCCTTTATTCCCAATCGAACATGGTTGAACACGCGGTCACGTGCTCCTGGGTGCCCAAATCACCTGGTCACCGCGCCAGCAGGCGACAACTTTCACACCAAGGTTCAACTCGAGTTCAACTCGAGTGACAGGAGTGCACCCAAAAAAGGTCAAACAGGCTAGTAAGTTGTACCCTGCAGGCACGGTGACCAGGTGACTGGTGTACGCAGGAGCACGTGACCGCTTCTTCAACCATGTTCGATTGGGAATAAAGGAGGAACGCTACATCGCAGCCTTTTCGGACCAAAACCAGTCGACTCAGCGTCCAAAAGACTACAACATATGGGCCAATCGCGGTCATCCGTGCTTTTATAAGAACGAAATGGCGCTTTTAGTGAGATTTTGCATACAAATCCCCATCTAGTAGGGCGCAGTCACCCAGTTTCGGTGGAAGTGCGTGAGTTCGATTGGGATTCAAGTAGGAAGGGAGCGTCTCAGCTTCCTCGGACCAAGACCATTCGACTCAGCACCCCGAAGACTACAACTGGTGAAAATTTGATTTTAGGGTATACTTCCCCTTTAATGTTTATGCACTCTTGATGATAGTGTGTACGTTTGCAGACACATGCAAAATAGCAAACTAATACTTTCTTTCCTTGCAAAAACTCCCCTGAAAAATACTACATTGTACTCAGCTGTCCGGAGGTTGTGTATGCATTATGTGAGCGATGTGTGAATTCGGTCCCACAATAAGGTAGTTTGAGAGTTGAGAGGTCATGTAGATCTAAGACTAGAGTAAGACTGAGCCATACAGTGTTGTTCAATGAAATCCGACTTAACGCCAGCGCTCTGCAAGCAGCAACAGTAAGCAGCTGCGTGTCCGCAGGTCTAGGAGTGCAGTGGCGTGCAGCTCCGCACTCGTACTAGCACCTCAGTCGATCGGATTTCATTCAGCAGCATTGCACTTGACAATGTACAAGCGCACACATGTACGGTGCCTGCGACCCAGTCAACCACTACCAAGAGTCAACAACTGTGTTATGGACTCTTGACACCACCTATAACACCCATCAGCAGAGAAGCTAACAAGGAATTCGGTGTTACACAATCGTTGTAACGTTAGTAGGCCGTAGGGCAAGCACGTCTTTAATACCAGAAATAGTGGAACGCAAAATATTCTCGAAGAGCACTTGACCTGACACATGTAAACAATACGTGCTAGGTACAAGACTTAGTGCATTGTAATACTTCAGTACATGCAAGTATGTATGCACGAAGCAAGTCAGGAAAGCCCCTGTCAGAAAAGAAGGGCAACTGCGTAAATCTAAAGCTGGAAAACGGACAGGGTAAAATAAACGAGTGTACAATCATACAAACAAGGAGTGAGCCGTCAGACAGATGGCTTCGCACATGCACACACTCGATGCATGGGGACATCTGAACACTGCAACAGCAGCGCCAGCCAGATCCTGGTAGCAAAAAAAGAAGAAAAAAGTCAGCCTGGCAGGGACTCACGGACAGCAATAACACAGATATAGAGTAGAAATTTCACAAACTTTAAAATAAGACAAAACAAGCCAAACGTGGCAGGAAATTTTACGTGCCAGAAGAAACGTGAGTATATGGCGAGAGTTTACATGAAAAGCTAGCGACGCCTGTCGTACGGCGCAATCTTGTGGCGAGAACGTGGCGACGGAGATGGAGATCTATAATGACGTCGATCATGATGATGTGGAGGAGGAGGAGCATCGTGCCTGGGCATATCTCTGCCGTGTCGCGCGTTGCCAGCGGAAGAGTTGGTGGGCGTCAGCTGCACACGGCGTACAGTTCGCACGGACCTACTCGGCGACATAGGTACGTTGTCGTGTGGCGAACGGCCAAAGTCGCGCCTGAAATGCGCCGGTGACTGGTGCAGCGGAGGCGGTGAGCGTCGATCAAAGCCGTGAGCGTAGGAATCACGACCGCCGCGCCTAAAGTCAGCGCCAGGCGGAGGACCAGCACCATGCCGAGGACCAGCACCATGCCTGTTACCGCCACCACCACCTCCGTCATGGAATCCACCTGATCGACGCGGAGGGTCATGTCGGTTTCTGCTCGGTCGAGGACCGCCGCTGTCAAACATCCGTCCTCTCCTGTTGCCAGGCATTCTACTCGGCGAAGGACGGTGACCACTGTTCGGTCGCAGGCGCCCCTGGCGATCCAGTTTGTACAAGTGCGAGAGCTCGTCGAGCAGCTGTAGGCGTGATGCGCGCCGCGACCACAGGCGCCCGACCATGCGAGTACGCTCGCGAGGTGTCTGCCGGTGCATACCTTCTAGCGACCGTGCCCGGTTCAGGTACTCATCCAGCTGCACACCATACTCCTCGTAGAGCCTCTGCAAACACCAGTACAAAAAACAGGACAGCAGCAGGACGAGGTGAGTGCGCCAGCTTTTGAGAGGAAAGTGAAGAATGGCGCGTACAGCCGGCGGATACGAGCCAATCATGAATACCCATTTGCAATCCAATACTTTTAAAGTCACGGAGAGATGGATAGATGTTAGATAAAGAGAGAGAGAGAGAGAGAGAGAGAGAGAGAGAGAGAGAGAGAGAGAGAGTGTGTGTGTGTGTGTGTGTGTTAATGTGTGTGTGTGTGAGAGAGAGATCGAGAGAGAGGGTGGAAAGGGCGCCCACACCCACACGTATGCATATACACGACCCACACCCACACGTATGCATATACACGACCCCCCCCCCCCCCCCGCACAAAATCTAACCTCCATAATCTGTGCGTTCTTGTTGGGTCGGCTGTGTTCGCCGGCAAACCGCTGTGGACTAGGTTGCTGCGGCGGGGTGCGTCTACGGCGCTCATGCCTGCCACCACTACCGCCGCCATCATGGCGAGAATCTGCAATCAGCTGGCGGCGACGTTCCCAGCTGCGCTCTCGTTGCATGTGACGACGCTCCTGTTCGCTGTCACGTTCACCAGTGTGGCGAGCGGGAGCGGCGTGACTTGAAGAACGCCGGCGTCCACCGTTACCACTGCCACTAACATGCTGCTGCTCATCACTACCATAGCCAGGCTGCTTGTCACGGGACTCCGATCCCATTCTCAGTGGGCTGTTGAAGCGAGATGAGCTGTCATCTGAAAAAGAGAGAGAGGGAGAGAGGATTAAGATGAAGTGTTGTCACAACACAGCCGGCACTTGGCTGTTGTTGACAGCATAACTGTTGACAATCAGTAAACCGTGTCCCGGACGATATACAAAAGAACACACATGGGTCGTAGGAACTGCCAGCACAAACACACACACAAAGGAATACACCTGCCTGACAGGAACTACTAGCATTACAATACGCTGCCAATTGAAATGATATGTTGTGTCTTACCTTCGGACGAGGACCCTGAAGATGACGACGACGACGATGACGACGAAGTCGAAGAGGACGAGAAAGAACTACAAGAGTTTCCGCCCTTGCCACATTCAAGGATATCCATATCATCTTCAGAGAAGAAGCTGGCATCACTACCGTCATCAGCATTAGCACCGCGGCGCCCTCCTCCTGCCAATCAAACAGTAACGTTATCCAACAACACAAGGACATGATCAAACAGTGGAGTTACCATGTAGACAAATCATTCAGCTTCAGAGCTGCAGTTATTACTGCTTATTGGCAATGGTGCCATCGTCAGAATGAAGAATTCAAACAAACAAACAACAACAACTTCTCTTGGTGGACACAGGCCACCGTGAGAATAAAACATTTCAAACAACAGCAGCAGCAGCAACAGCAGCAGCAGCAACAACAGCAGCAGCAACAACAGCAGCAGCAACAACAGCAGCAGCAACAACAGCACCAGAACAGAAAATCAGATACATAAAAAACTCTCCTCCTCCATGCGCTCTAAAGCCGACCATTGCTGCGCTCGGTAGCCATTACTCACACCAATAGTTTCAAACAACGAGGGGGTCACGGGTGAAACACTTCCTTCTGACAGCTGTTTCGCCTATCAAAGGCTCTTCAGAGAAGGTGATGCTGGATATTGTAATTGACATGGCAAAATTACTAGTAATATTTATAAGGTATATTATGGGCGCAAGAAACTAGGCAAGGTGTACCACTGAGAACGTTGTCACCACCACTGTGCATTATCGAGCCATGCAAAATGTTAGCAGCTTGTGATTGGACGAATACAGTTTCTCACCTGCTATCTTTCCTAGAACCCTGGGCACTGCGTGCTGCTTGGAGAATATTCGTTTACGTTCTCAGTGTTACACCTTGCCTAGTTTCTTGCGTCCATAATATACTTTATAAATATTACTAGTAATTTTGCCATGTCAATCACCATATCCAGCATCACCTTCTCTGAAGAGCCGTTGATAGGCGAAACAGCTGTCAGAAGGAAATGTTTTACCCGTGACCCCTTCGTTGTTTGAAATTATTGGTGTGAGTAATGCTAACGAGGGTAGCAATGGTCGGCTTTGGAGCCCATGGAGGAGGAGAGTTTTATGTATTTAAAAAGAAACAGCCGAATGGCACTATTCCGAGTTATCCTGATAAAGAAAATCAGGTTTCAAGAAAGATGATCAATTCACAAGCTAACATCAGCAGAGTGTGAAAACGTTTCTGAAAAGCCACATACAGATGCAAGCAGAAGCAACTTACGGTCACTGTCGCTATCGCTGTCAACGTCGCTCTCACCACTGCCCTCAAAGTTGGCGAGGTCCAGGTTACGTTTCCGCACCTCCTCCTCCAGCTCAGCATCATCCATGGATGCAAAGCTCTCATCGGCAGATTGATTGTCAGCAGAGGCAGGCGCTGGAGACTCTGCCGTCTGCTTGCTTGCGTCATCGGCATGAGATGGCAAGGATTGATCAGCAGCTGAAGATGCAGGTACAATATCAGTATCAGCCGAAGCTTCATTCTTATCATCCATACTCACAGCATGAAGGACACTTGGCGGCGGAGAATGACTTCTCTTGCTAGACGAGCTCTTTCTGGTAGAATTGCCCGAAACTTCCGCCGCTGACTGAGACGAGGAATTGGATACTTGCGACTGTCCTGCGCCATTCTCGCCAGATGTCGATTGAGATGACATCGTGGCTGGAACAGCCTTCTTCTCCTCCGAAGGAGCATCAGAGCGACTGCTGGCGGAGGCGGCGACTGTGCGCTTCCTTTTCTTGGGAGGCGGTGGCTCACTGGGCGGCGGAGGTGGGGGCAAGTCCAATGAACGAGCAGCTGCACGCGCCGCCTTCACGCTGCGTGGCGCTGGTCGCTGCGATCGGAAATCATCCGCAGCAGCAGGCAAGCCTGGAGCAGTGGCAGATGAGCGCGGTTCACCTCCTGCTGCTGCCGGCGGAGGTGGCGGCGGGGGTGGAGGTGGCGATTCTTCGGCCGCTGTCTCTCTGGTCCTGGATTTCTTGCTCGGCGGCAGTGGACTCCTGGCAAGGCTAGATGTCTTACCAGAGGGCTCTTGCTGACGGCTGGGCTCGGGACTGGAGGCACGTCGTTCAGCCGAGTGCCTACTGCCGCCGTGGTGGTCATGCCCAGCATCCCTGGAGCGCCTGTCCTGCTTCTTCGATGCAGATGACAGGGCACGCTCTTCCTGCTCAGCACGCGACGACGTGTCGTCTCTGGTGCGCTTCGAGGCGCCGGCAGAGCCAGCGGTGGCCGCTGCTGCAGGGCGTTCTGTGTCTGGCGGCGATCGGCTACGGGCATGTCGCTTCCGTGAGGACTGACTGCCGTGCTGCTGCTGATGGTGTGCATCGTCTTGATGCTGTGTAGCACCGCCAGCAATGGCCGATAAACGGCTCTGGATAGGATTAGTATGGCCTTTAGCACTGGAGCTGCTGTGAGTGCCATCTCTCCGTGGCGGACTCTGGGACTTGCGAGACTGCCGATCAGCATCCCTGGAGCTCCGTGACTCAACCTTTCGTGAAGAAGAGCTACCGCTGCTGTTGCTTCTGTGGCACGACAAAAAAAAGTGAAGGTGACGAGAAACACTATGTCACTCACAGCCTACACGACGCACCAAGCATGTGCACAAGCCAAACATGTAACCCTGTAAGGGCAAATGATAAGATGTCTCGCTCTGTATAGTATACCTGAACGGCGGATGACAAACCTACGTAAGTTACACACATACCCCCCCCCCCCCCCCCCGCACACATTGAGCCTGTGCATGAGCTGCGCAGTAGCCTGCACCAAGTACATACAACATAACAGTGATCCTACACAAAGACATGCTAGCACTAACGTTGCTACTTCAGCTACTGGACGATGTCGGCTGCTTGAAGAACCAGAACCAGAACCAGAACCAGAACCAAAAGAGGTAGTCGTCCCATGTTTTGATGATGAGTGCTCAGACCTACGTGTATAGGGCAAATAGAAGGAGAAACACGACAGCGAACAGGGTCGGGCCAATGTGAGGTAAAGGTGCAGCTGGTTCATACGTTTCTGGTCATCCGGGCCAGGAAGTGTGTAAGAGACATTATGTCTCATAGAACTCGACATGATGAGAGCAGTGCTCATCTCCTCTCTTATGCAGGCTTTGTCACTTTAACCAAAGGGTAGGGCAGTGGGCTTCTACTTCAAAGTATTATGAACACACACACACACACACACACACACACACACACACACACACACACACACACACACACACACACACACACACACACACACACACACACACACAGTACACACACAAACATGCTACTGGAATTTGATAACTAGCGGGCAAGGCATGCACTAAACCAGCACTACATTTCCTTTGCAGATTTTGCAGGGAAACAATCACTGAACACTGGCAAGCCATAACAGGCAGGCTCTTTACTCACTCCCATATGTTCATTTTCAAAATTTCACACAACACTGGTTTGAATAACATACCGGTAAATAAAGGACAGTTCCCAAATGCAAGACTAGCGGGGTAAGGTTGCTTGTTAAGCTGACAGGCTGGTCTGATACCAGCAGAAATAAGGTCCTAGTCCACCTTGTTGCGATACTAAAATTGTTGTCTCCTCACTGATTATTTAAATACGGTAAAGAAAAAGCTTCCCTTCAAGACTTACCTGGAACTAGTAGTAGTACTAGAAGTAGTGACTGCATGTTTGTCAGAGTGATGATGACTGCTGGCGTGCTTCTCACCAGAGCGAGACGTTGAGCTAGATGAGCTAGCGTCCGGTCGGGAGGAGCGCCCGGAGCCAGACGACTGGCGATGATCGTCACCAGAACGACGAGACGACTGCTGACGGGAGTCAACACCGGAAGCACCTGAAGACTGGCGAGCAGCCGTGTCGTCCTTTGAGCTCCGCGACGACGGCTCCGAACGGCTATTGGCGGCCGAGCCAGAGCTCCGGGAAGACTTTTCACCGGCGTCGACTCGACTTTTACTACTCGACGACTCGTGAGGGTGGCGTGGTGAACGGTCGGCAGCACCTGATCGAGCTCCGGCGACTTCGTGGCGTCTTCCCGGGTCCAGGTTGTGTGATTGATGAGAGGAGCGGCTGCGTTCAGACTCGCGTGACGGATGAGACACGGAGGAGCGAGCCACCGGCGAAGGCGATCGGCTAGTGTGCTCGCGAGTGCTGCGAGACTTGGCGGCCGACATAGAAGAGTGTTTGTGAGTGCTGCTGCTGCTGCTACTTTGCGAATGATGGCGACTATCCGGTTGAGCGCGAACCTCTGCTGAGCTGCCATCGGTGGTCGGCTGGTCACGGCGATCCCGGGAGCGAGACGGACCAGCTGTCTCGTTCGGAACAATCACAACATTGCGGCCGGGCTTCAGCTGGCGCCTGGAGTCGGGCAGGGGACTGTTGCGCCCGCCCTCCGAGTGCTTGAGGGACGCCTCGGAATGCCGCGATGGTGGCTTGTCCTGATAATGGCGCGTGCGTGACGAGGACGATGTTTCTGAATGAGACTCTGCATGCCTGGACGAGCGGTGTCTGTCTGCCACGCTTCCTTGGCGTGACGACACATCAGCCTCATCATACCTTCTTGACTTGCTGCCACCAACCGCGCTGCTACTACTGGATTCCGGCTGTCGGCGATGGGACCGATCTCCAGCACGGACATCATCATGTCTGCGTTTGTCAGGCGAGCGTGTTTCGGTTGTGGGTTTTGCATCCCTCGATCTGGAGCTACTACTCGAATCTGTGGACGACTGACGGGAGCCAGGCGAGGAGCGCTGAGACAGGAACGCCGTCTCCTCGGCAGCAGGAGTCGTGGGAATGGCCGAATCTTGCTCAGTATCCGAGTCTGGGAGCTCACCGTCCGTGTCATCCTCCTCATCCACGGCCGCCGCCGCTGCTGCTGGTGCGGAAGGTGCTGTAGTTGCTGTGGCACCTGCCGCTGGTCTCTTCTCATCTGCACTCTCCTCGTCGACCGGCAATGACGAGCTAGACCTAGACAAGTGAACGAATTACAAAACACCAGTCCATCGCATCAGCACACAGCAAAGAATCGTCCTAACCCGAAAATAGCAATCGCCACGGCAGCTGGCGTTATACAGCACGTGCTGTCACTGCCATCATTAAAAAAATCGATACCGTAAAGGGAATTATCTTCATGGGATAAACCTTTGCGGCGACCCCAATATCATCATCCTCTATGAGGAATTTTTTTCCGTGTCTGGAATGACCATCGATACCATAGCATAAGACACTTGATCTGGGAGAAAGGTTTGAGACTGCTCCTTACTTTGCAAAAGTTCACACAATTTCCTCATCAGACAAAGGAATAGCACAGGCTCGAGGCTCTTTAAAGTCAGCATTCCAAGGTTTCCACCAGTACTTTCATTGCTTTCTCTTCAGGTGGACACAGGCTTTCAAACATATACGTTACACAAGCAGGTGACACTCATGGTGCTTAGCGATGAACAACACCACAGATGCGCTGGACACCTGCTTCTGCCTGTATCCAGCCGAAGAGAAGGCAAGGAAAGTACCAGTGCACACTTTGGAATGGTGCTTGTAAAGAGCCTGAAGCTTGCGAGATTACTTCGTCTCATTGCGAGTTTGTCTCCTTGCAAACAATCTCCCCATATCAGCATTTCCTTACACATTAGCACAATGTCACATAAACAAGTACACAGGGAAGTAAAGTCACGTCAGGCTACATGTACATGCACCAAGCAGTTCACGCAGACGTGATCTACAAGGCGCTGCTAGCTGCGCGGTCCTGCAACAAGCTCCATTCCCCAGCTCCTATCAACAACCAGAGACTGGAGCAAGCGCACGTCGACACAATGTTTGATAGAAGATTAGATGCACACAAAGACAAGAAGCCCTGAGTTTCTAGGCACCCTTAGAGCCCTCTACGTCCCCTCACAGGGCTGACACGAATGTATTTTTGAGCGACACACAGATCGTGCAGGGAGCGGAACGGAACGAGAAAAATGGCGCTGGACCAGCTGGGTGGAATACCATTGACTTCTAGGATACCAAGGGCCAACATAATTGAGTTGGGTATCATCATTTTTAACATCTCAAGAATGCTACTTGGCTATCTAATCCTCATTGTAAATCCAGACTTTTGCATGTGCCTTCCGCCTGGACTAATAAATCTTCACAAAACTTGTACAAGCCAAGAGTGGTTCAAATTCAAACATTTCACAGTTGTACCATAGGGCAAGTATCCAAGTCTGGCCTTAGGTTTGAAGCAACAAGCCATGCATCATCCAAGCCATGCTATAAATAGTATAATTGTATGTTTTGTCAATATTGAAAACGCATGGCACGTGGCAGCCTAAGGAACCATTGATACCAGAGTGTGAGAAGTGTACCGTGATAAGTCTCTAACTACAGTCAACTTCGCTAATAACGACTTCGGATATAACGACAATTCGCGAATAACGACAGAATTTCCATGCCCAGAGCAAAGTCCCATACCACTGTAATACATTATAATGAGACTTCGGGTATAACGACACTTCGCGAATAAGGACACCTTTTTGATGCCCCGCCGAATGTCGTTATAAGCGAAGTTGACTGTAACTTGCCAACAACCCATTGCTTAGCCTTACCTTTGCAAAACGCCCAGGACACGCGTGCAACACACAGACAAATAACACTTCAGAGCAGAGTAACCAACAGCTGGTTTGATACGGCCATTTCACCAGCAACTGATCGAGAGTTGAGCCGCTAGTCGTCATGGTGTTCCACCCATCTGGTCATTTTCCATCGTTTCCGCCATTTTCCTCGCTCTCGTGGGGATGTTTGCACCCGTGCGAGCTACTCGGTAGAGCCAATTACTGAATTCGGTCGCTTTCAACTGCCCAAGCATGCGCTGAGAACCTGATACAGCTGCCTCCTCGTGCCGCACCTTTGCCGCAGTACTCTGTCTGCAGGGTGACCGCGAGCTGCGTCACACTGCAAAAAGGGCGACTGGGGTAATGCGCCTAGCCCACACCGACGGCTCAAGGTGCATGGACACTCATTAGCCAGCACTCAGGGATGAGAATTTTTACAGGTGTGCCACTGACAGCAGACAATAGCTAGCAGGACAAAGGCCACCATCACTTACACATCCGGCTGCAGATCTAAATCATTCTCTGGATGAAGCTCTAAGCCCATGCCGTCGTCCAGTAAATCTTCTCCAGTCTCCGACTCGTACAATAGCTGTTCTTCCTCATCATCATCGAGAAGGCCACCTTTCGTTGTATTTTCCGTCTCGTCTTGCGGCGCTTCCATTGCTAGACAAGCGGCGGAAGTTTTCCCCGCCAAGGAACACCCAATTTACCTGATCTGGTCTTGGCTGCAGATAGTAAGTAAGAAGACAGCAGAGTAGGGGAACAGATCTTCGTTTCTTTCCTACTAAAATCTCGCCACTCCGGTCGCGAGAGGTTAGCAGAGGCACACATGGTGAGTATGGATCTGGAAACACCGCTGTTCGCCACTGCAGACTTCTGCACACTTACTCGTATTAGCCACGGAAATTCCAGCCCCTTTCAGCCGGAGAACGAAGCTCGGTGATGGTTGGCGACACACAAAAACTTCCCTGCTTCACGATGCTTCTGTTGTTTCCACATGGGCAACTGCTCCAGAAAACTTACAAAAATATTTTTATGCCTCCCGGTAGCAGTGCGCGCGTTGAGGGTCACAGTCCAAACTCCAGCAACAGCAACGGTTGAATCCACCGACAGTTTTATCAGCTACCAAACCAAGCTCCTCAAGTAATAGTTGCATGCAAGAGTTCGGCTTCCCCTCTCTCTCTCCCCTGCTTTCCTGGCAAACACTTCTTTCCACGGTCACTTGCAGCACTGAAAATTCTTTGCACCAGGGAGTCGTA
The DNA here is from genome assembly GCF_964019385.1 of Sycon ciliatum. NCBI lineage: Eukaryota > Metazoa > Porifera > Calcarea > Leucosolenida > Sycettidae > Sycon > Sycon ciliatum. The sequence goes on along the minus strand of NC_088650.1, from coordinate 31,285,850 downwards.
AAATACTTTACGACTCCCTGCTTTGCACGCTTGTTTTGTTGGTTGCTTTCTTTTTCTTCGGTTGACTGAAAATTCGTTTCGAAAAACACCACAAATTGTAGCCGGTTTGCAATGTCGTCAACAAAATCGGATGCTGTAATACTCTGTAATACTCAGATCAAACAAAACTCGTGTCAATTCGTCAATACCCCCAGCTCAAACCTCTACAATTTTTGTAGGAGGCCTTCTGCGATGATCAGGGAGTAGTAAGATACCGGTATTTTACTACTCCCTGCCGATGACATGATCGTCTGGACTTCAAATATTTTTCCATGAGAAGTCGTGTTCAATTCAAGATCAAGTGCTGTTGAAGACGATCATTCTCAGTTTGCTTTTGGAATGTAGAAGACCATCTCTTTCTTTCCTTTGTTGTTTGCTTTACTCGGATTGTCCTCGGCGGAGAAGCTGCCTTGAACGCGAAATGGCGACTCTTGAAATTCGGATAAAGCGTGCAAACAAGACCTTCAAAGAAGGCGAAATTATTGCTGGCGTCCTGGTAATAAACAGCAAAAGTGAAATAGCTCATAATGGCATCAATCTTAGCATGGAGGGCACAGTCACCTTACAGCTCAGTGCACGAAGTGTGGGACTCTTCGAGGCTTTCTATAATTCGCTAAAGCCGATAACAGTAAGTTGCCTTCATTATTCATTTTCAAAATTCTGATATGAACTGTCAGATGTCCCCTTTCCATTCTTCCTCAACCAGGTGACTATCAAATTTCTTTACTGTTTCATTTTCTGTTCATTTGCTCACATGGAGTGGCAAGGTCGTGTACCAAGTTATGGTCTGGCTCTCGACTGAACCTGTTCGTTTAGCAAGTCTTCTAATCACTTGCTTTTCCCTTGTACAGTTGAAGCGGTTTTGATGCATATTGCAAGCACAGGTTTGGTACTTGTGTTTCAGTTTTTCAGTTTTTACTGAAACACTGATTGCAAGAATAGTCACAGAGATCGCTCACAGCACACCAATATTGGACCACATTGGCCACATGCAGTTGGACAGGAATAAAATGAAGCGAGGCAGGCATGACGGGAACGTTTCAGATCCGTGACAAATGGAGGGCCAATGGCCAGATATTGATGCTCAAGTCGTTGCATCCTAATACATATAGAGATGTTGTTTACAGTGTGCTGCGGAAACACGAAATACCAATGAAGTAATGAGCCTGAGGTGGAGCGGACAGGACATGGGGAGGGTCAGCGGATACTTAAATGTATTGCTGTTTGTGCACATGTGTGTGTGTGTGTGTGTGTGTGTGTGTGCACTCCTGCCTGCAGCTCGTCGACAATAGTATGGTAATGGCTAAGCCGGGTAAGCTACCGGCTGGTAAAACGGAGATCCCGTTCGAAATACCACTTAAGGCTAAGCCGAACCGAACACTCTATGAAACGTATCATGGCGTATTTGTCAACATCCAGTACCTGCTCAAATGTGAAATGAAGCGGACATTGCTCGCTAAGGACCTCACCAAGCAGGTACTTATCGTGTGTGTGTGTGTGTGTGTGTGTGTGTGTGTGTGTGTGTGTGTAGTGTGTAGTGTGTGTGTGTATAGTGTGTCCGTGTGTGTATGGTGCGTGCATATGTGTGTGTGTGTGTGCGTGTGTGTGTGTGGTGTGTGTGTGTCTTTAATGCTATAAACTGGTAGATGTATAAACTAGTAGATGGAGGCCAGTGTAGACGTGGGTTGATCTAAAAGGTGTGACAATGCAGACCTTGCGCATGCCCATACAAGTGCGACTAAAACGCTCCTACTCGATGTCTCTGCGGAAAGCCGCGTGTGTACGAATGCATGTCCTGCCCTCGTCTCGTATCTCGGGGTTTGTTTCAGCACGAGTAGGAATGGGTCTCTAGTGTCCGAGTAGGCCTTACAGTGCATGTTGTCATGCATTCTGTCAACTCTATGTCTTACCCTGCTGTTGATCCAGTGCTTTTGCCACTTTGTCTGACACGGTGCAGGATTATTTCCTGCTCTCTGGCTTATGCTGTTCTCTTCCGTACGTCTCTGCTTTCTGTATAGCTGTTTTCCGGGCTTTTATCATCATCAGCTCTAATTTGCACATCTGAGCCTCTGTGTGCGTGTGTGTCTGTGTCTGTGTCTGCTCGTGCGTTGTTTGTGTGTGTGTGTACCCGTGTGCGTTTGCATTTTGATATTGCTGCTACTTCCTGTGTAGACTGAGTTCATTCTTGAGTACCGTGATCAGAAGGAGAAGGTAACCGTGTCGCCAGTGGATTTCTCTGTCTCGCCAGACTCATTGACAAACGTCAAGGAGAGAGCCAACGTGCCCAAGTTCCTCGTGAAGGGAACGCTAGATTCTGTATCGTGCAAGATCATGGACGTAAGACCTTGATTATACAGGTTACCACTTCCTGTGAAAGTGTTCGACCTGCAATAGAAACATGAGACTTTAGCTGTGTTCTCAACTGGCGCATCTACATGTACGTGGTGCGTTTGCAGTACATGCGTGCCGAAAACTGTGTTCTGGCTTTCTAAATCGTTTACCCCACCAATGAAAGTGACTGGTATGTACTTCTGTGTGCGCCTGACATGCGCTCATAAATACGAACGTTGGAATTTTCATTGCAGTATGTTTGAATTGTTTCCGTTTGCATGATGCCTCCAAAGCCTGCGAAATACGCATAACGTCAGGTTCCCTTGTACGCACGCCAGCTCTGAACACAGCTTCAGCTTGTTGTAGTTTGTTCTGTTATCTGGAGAGGTTGTATTTTACTGTGCCTTTAGTGTTTATGTATATACTGTAGTGCTAGTAATGGCAGCAACTGACCATTACTAGTACAGTACAGGGTGGTGGGACACTCCTCTCTCTCTCTCTCTCTCTCTCTCTCTCTCTCTCTCTCTCTCTCTCTCTCTCTCTCTCTCTCTCTCTCTCTCTCTCTCTCTCTCTCTCTCTCTCTCTCTCTCTCTCTCTCTCTCTCTCTCTCTCTCTCTCTCACTCACTCACTCACTCACTCACTCACTCACTCACTCACTCACTCACTCTCTCACTCACTCACTCACACACACACACACACACACACACACACACACACACACACACACACACTTATGTATCTACCTGTGCACATGTGGTCGATGTGCAGGCGCTGACAGGCAATGTGAGAGTGGAGAACTCCGACATTCCAATCAAGTCCATTGAGCTGCAGCTTGTTCGCGTCGAGACCTGCGGATGTGCTGAAGGCTACGCAAAGGACGCTACTGAAATTCAGAACATCCAGATTGCAGACGGTGACGTGGCACGCGGTGTTTCAATTCCCGTCTTCATGAGCTTCCCGCGTCTGTTCACGTGCCCGACAATTGCAACAAACACATTCAAGGTCAGTGACTGTTCTTGTCATTATTCTCTAAGTTGCCGTACATGTTCTGGACTGGGTACAGCTGAGTCTGCTAGTCTTGATTTAGTACTAGGGCTGTATTGTACATGTACATGTACTGGAGAGACAGACAGTCAGACAGAGAGACAGACAGACAGACAGTCAGACAGAGAGAGAGAGAGAGAGAGAGAGAGAGAGAGAGAGAGACAGAGACAGAGACAGAGACAGAGACAGAGACAGAGACAGAGACAGAGACAGAGACAGAGAGACAGAGAGAGAGAGACAGAGAGACAGAGACAGAGAAACTGAGAGGCTCGGAGAGTCACGAATGCTGTGCAAATGCCTGCGCTGGAATTTGCGAGCAATTGAACACTATAAATAAATGTACTATCTGATAACAATACAATCATGTTGGTGTAACAGAGAGAATTTTTCTATTGAATGCCCCGTGAACTACATGCATCCGTTTTAGGCTTAGGGGTTACCCAGGTATCCTGGTCTTGTAGTTCAAGTGCACACTTGGCTGAATGACTGCTTAGCGCTTGCTGGCATGACCATCATCCCTTCATGCACCTACTTGACAACTGAGTCTGACCAGGGTCGTTGTACTGTGTGATGTCACTCTTCAATTGAACATGCAGGATATGATGCCATTTGCTAGGAATTTGTGATGATGTAATGGCTGAGTAGGAATGCATTCAGTGTGTTGTCTTGTTCTCAATGACTGTATGACTGTTGTTCAGGTTGAGTTTGAGGCCAACGTCGTCATTGTTCTGCAAGACGACCATCTTATCACGGAGAACTTCCCAATCAAGCTGCTGCGCTTCTAGAAACCCACGCCTGGCCTGCACTGGGTGCTCGGCATGGGCATGCAGCACTGGAGGAAGAGAGAAAGAAAGAAAGAAGCTGTGACCCATCCACTTGCTGGCAAGTGGTGTGTGTGTGTACAGTGAAGTGAGTGATTAGCAGTTTCTACTCATACTAATGGCTTGTATTGCATTGTGTAAAAGGCCGCCTTTTTTTGATATACGTTTAGAATCAATTCTTTAGTGACCCAGCTAAACACGTTCCTGAGCATGTCGGACCCAAGCCAATGAGAGATTCCCTTCATGAAATTATTCTTCATATTCGAAACATTCTCTGCATGCAACGTTAATTTTACGGAAGCAGTCCCGTCTTCTTCATGCCTGCTGGTGATTTCTTGCAAGGATGAAACGTTCTTCAAAAATCCTCACAATCATTATTCGCTGCTATGGAAATTCGTGAGAGAGTCTATCGTTACTCTTTAGTGAACTCATTCTAACGCCGTCTACGCACGGTTCTGCCCCACTTCCGTTCTCACACACGCACACACATTACCACATGTTTCCATGACAGCAAATGCTCTGGTCAGAAGGTAACGATTTCAATAGTGGACAAGTACTGTTGTTCTGTTGCAAATACCTTGACTATATTGCCAAATATTTAAAAAAAAGATTTTTCTTGTTTTTCCGTTTGTTCCGCGTCTCGAAAAGGGTTTCAGTTTTGAGAACATCGTAAGACTAAAAAGTAGAAAATATTTGTTCATCTGGATATGCCTAGCACAGGGTCAACAGACCCGGATTGTTGATATTGCCGCGTTTCATAAATCCTAAAATCCTACGCACGGTATAATTTATATTTTTCAGACTGCTTAGATCATCGTACAGTGTGATCTGGATGGGGATGTATGCAAAAGCAAATAGAAAATTTCTGCATTCAAGGAAGAAATCATTGTCTCGCTGCAGCATGTCTCAACAGGTAGTAGCACGGTGTTGTTGGATGTGTGAGGGGAGCAAGGTTTGTTGCTAAGTGTCTCTCTCTCTCTCTTGACTTGTATGTCTACATAGGTGGTAAGCAGTGTGCGTATATGTAGGTCTATGCGTACGCGTGGCACAGCAAATTTACTATGGGACAAAGATCAACGCTCAAATGGTTGGGATTCAAAGAGGCGGTGGCAGCAGGACTTCCTACGTTCTGCACCTTCCATCCTATTCGAGTGTGCCTGGAGGTCCTTCCGTGGGATAATTAACTCCATGATCAAGCTCCATGACGTCAACAGGGTGCATGCTCAAGCGCTGCGCTGTCTTGGTGTCCGTGCGCGTGACGCTGGGCCGAAGGGAGGTGCGCCGCTGACTGGGACTCACAGACTGTGCTACTGTTGTTGTTGTTGCTGCTGCTGCTGTTTCTACTGCTGCCGGCGCATCACTATGCTGGTGTTGGCGTTGTCGTATCCGTGGCTCGTAACTAGACACTGCAGTCGGCGGCTGGTCGTGCTCATCTGGAGGGGACGCGAGGGGGTGCGGTGCAATGATCGATTCTAGTGTCTGCGTGGCAGCGGGGAACATCACCCCGGTTGACGTGGAGTACATTATCTGGGCTGTCTGGCTGGCGAGCAGTGGTTCTCGTAGGGGCTGCTGCCGAGTTGTTCCAGGCTGTTCCTCGCCGAGAGGGGCTCCTCTGGCACCTCCACCTTCGCCAACTACCACCGTCTCGTCGAGCGATCTGTGATAGTGCACACCGGGTTCGGCTAGTTTGGAGCGCGCTGTGCTGGCATCTCCGACACGCTTTGGCGGCACTTCTGCGTCTTCGGTATTAGCGGCCGCCGGCTCGTGCGGTTGAGGCGTGACCTGGGATTGAGATATAGGTGACGATGGATGGAAGTCAAAGTCGCTCTGGAGAATGTTCTCCTGGCTCTCGATCCAGCTAAGAACGCGGTCTTTGTTCATTGGACTCAAGCGGAACTGGTCCCGTCGCGCTGCCGCCACTGAGCTAAACTCATTGTAACCCACAATGGCGTGATCACTAGCAGCGCGGCCGAGGCCAGGAGGTGCTGACACGTGCGATTTCGCGGCCATGTCAGCCGGCCGAGCGTACGCCGCAGTGGCAGCGTTTGTATCCGCCGCCTGCCAGTCGCTGGCTGTCTTCACACAGGCACCGCCCGCAGAGCCGCTGTCGAGACGAGTGCGCCAGCGGCGTTGCCGATCGGGCGCCAGTGTGCGGTGTACGTCCATGCGCTGGCGTTGCATGTCACGTCCTGCAGCCGCCGTGGCAGCGGCTGCAGGACTGCCCGGCTCGGATTGGCTTTCCATGGCGTCGCGCGAGGCTCGCGCGGACGGGGGCACAACTTCCACCTCGTGTCCGCCAGCCATGCCCGTGGCGTCTCGGTAGAGATCGTCCAGTGCTATGCCATTGTCGGAGGAAACCCGTCGTAGTGTGCACGACTTAAACACACTGTGCCGCCTTGCATCCGCCTCCACGTTGTCACCGGGCAATGCCAAGTCTTGCAGCGGCACGCTGAGATTCTGTTCGGGAATATTGGCGTCTGGTAGGCTACAGGATCTTCCTTGAGCTGACCTTCTATGGCCGCCCACTGAGACTTGGCTTTTGCGCGCGGTCACCCTCTCCACTACGGACAACGACGACGTGTCCTCGAACGACTGTCTTGGCGTAGGTTCCAGAACAAAATGTGATTGTCGTGTGTCCAGCACATTGCCAGCAGCTGCCAAACGCTGTAGCGACTCGCTGTACTCAATGGCCGGAAGGCTTCGATCACTGGGCTCCGGCGAACGGCGAGCGGGGGACGCGACCTCCATCATGTTGCCCCCGATACCCTGACCCTGATGGCTGTATCTGCCGCGCGTTGGCTCGAGAGCACCGGCAACTGTCGTGCTACCTGCACTGCCAATGGGAATGTTCATGTCCTCAACATTGATATTGGCAGTGATCACAGCCCAACCCTCGTCGGGCACAAAGTATCCTTCCTCGAAGCCGGGCCGATGGAAGCGGTGCGTGATTGCGGATATCGTTGATGGCAGGGCTCGAAGGGACGGGTGCCGTGGCTGCAGTGATCCGTCGGCAGACTGCTCGAATATCGGATTGGCCACCACCTCACTGTTGGCAGCGCGGGTGCCTCGTTTGCGCCTCCTCGCCGCCATCAGCCACACGGAGAGACCACCGACAATGAAACCGGAGAGGAACACGGCACAGACAATGACCAGCAGGTGGAAGACCTTCAAATTGACGCCTCCTGCACCCTCGCTCCTCACCACAACCGTGGTTGCCGTGACGACGGTCGAAATCGGCTTGGCAGTTGCCATGGAGTTGCTGGGCAGGTGACGGGTAGTGATGTCATCGGTGGTGGTGTTGGATAGGTACGGCTCTGTTGGAGTGTCTACGTCAGTAGTTGTGACGTTCTCACTGTCTACGTTTGTCCCGTCGTTGAGCACAGCTCCGCTGGCTGGTGCTTCTGGAGTGCACAAAACACACACCGCAAGCACGTACATACTGTTGTGTTAGTTCTTACCGAATACACTGAACCATACGCAAGGAGAGTTACACTCCCAGTGCTTATCCCACTCCATACTGTAAATCAACATAATCTTATATTCGGCGCCTATTTATTTTCGGCTCTTTCCGGCCTCAGCCTTCGGGGTCTAAAATTCAGCGCGGCTGAATTATTAGTATGCATGGTACAGCGTGACACAGTATACATACAGAGGGAGTAAAGGCTGACATTTACACGCGCTGACGATTTGTGGACTTGCAGTGCCTTGTTATATTTCAAAGGCCTTGTTTGAGTGTACATTGTACTGTGAGAGTAAGTACTTCACATTCGGGTACACATTGTGCCACCTGTCTGGATGACCTTGCTGCTTTGTCTTCCCTAAACAGGCGAGATGGATACGTCTCTTACGTGGCACTGAGAAAAAAATCCATCGATAGCTCAAGAAACGGTACCAGTACACCACTTCTTCTCTCCTCGTACTAGACCTAAAAGATGGACATGTGCCGGCAGGGTTTGTAAACTTTATGCCCGAAAAAGTAGCAAATAGCTAAACTTTAAATTGTGAGAGCTACATTTACTCGCATCACTTTCAACTCTTACAGTAGTTCCTGCATCATGCAATGCAGCTGTCGGGAAACATGTGCCTCCTAACTTCACACACCCCTCGGTTCATGGGAACTACTAGGTTGGAAGTGTAGCCAATGACTCTATTGAAACCAACTTCACACCTCTGCAAGTCCATGAGGACAAACTCAGGACAACAATAAAAGGGGCAATTGCCGGGTATTTACCCAACCGATCGCTATCTTCCGGTTATAGCGGGAGTGGAATTCCCTACCACGACAGAGCTAGAGGCCAAACAACATGCTTGTGTTCAAAACCAATGGACAGAAGTCCAACCCAGTTGACAGTTTATTTGCCGGGGGCCGTTCCGGTACTGCTGACTACGTCCCCAATGCCATCCTTGATCATGAGCACTAGCTTTGTGTGGAGTCACGAGTCATGATTAGATTTTTATCAAGCATCTCCCAACCTCATTCCCGCTCGTTCCTCATTCTTCCTTCCATTTGGCAAATGCTGGTTTTTAGTGTAATTACTCAGCATTATTTGCAATAATAATTATTATAATCTCCCAAGGAAGTCATACTACTACTACACTGTAGTACATATGTAGTTGTCCAGGCAATGCTGTGCAACACTAAAGGAAGTCCCCGGGTTGCAACACGGAGGTCGGGTCGCCAGCCGCCCCATGCAGCCAGTGCCCTGGAGCTACGTATGCATGGACTGCAGTGGCACAGGGCAGTGTTGAACTAGGTACACATGTACTACTACTACTACTACTACTAATACTACTACTACTACTACACTACAGCAACAATGCCATGACTTTCTGCACACAGGATAACCGTTAGTCCCCCGCACATGTCACACGGAACTTGCAACCTACCTAGTCCTACAGGACTGAGCAGGAGTGGCAGGATGGTTACATCCTTTTCCTTGCTGCAGACAAAACTTGTGACCAGTGTCCTGCATACAAACTGAAAGTACATGTACTACTTGTATCATGTTCAGGTCTGCTCTATACTGCTTCCTACATTTTTCTTGATATATAGCGGAGCTGACGGCTCAAGTTCACACACGCAAACGCACACCTGTGCGCGCGCACACACACACACACTGGTGTGTATCTGTGTATGTGTGTGTGTGTTTTAGTGTATATTGTAGTGTGTGTGTGTGTGTGTGTGCATTTTCAGCCTTATCGTAGGTATCAGTTCTGATGCTAGCTAATGTTTTCCCGGTATCACTGTTTGCCTACATGTTCTCTACGCGAGTAACTACCGTAGTCATGTACGGTTGACCAGGACTGCAGTCATGTAAGTCCCACCCAGTCAGTTGTATGAACACCAGTGCCGGAGTGGAGCTCCACAGCACTGCACTACGCTGATACAACGTGATCATTATCACTATATTTCATCATTTCATGGCACATAACATGGCCAGTATAAGGATGTGAGCGTGACGAACCAACCACAGGGAGAAAAAGAAGAAGAAGAAAAAGAAAAGAAAAGAGAGATAACAGTTGACTACAACGAGACCGTGGTCAGCCTATTTCACATCACGCAGTGCATTCTTAAAATCTGAGATGTCAGAGCATGACAGCACCACAGCCTAATAATAGACTGGTCTCAGGAAAATCACGCCCGAATCCACCGTATCCCAAATAACTGTATGTGCACCCAAGACTGCGCCTGTTTGTATGTGAACTCCACGCCTGTACATTTGTAGTGCCTTCCGCATACAGCAAATACTTCCTTACACAATACAGTGCGTTTGTAACATCCTCAACTCGATACCAGCCATTGCAGATCACTCACTCCTATGGTGCATTCCGCTTACAGCAGTTCCCTAAATAACTCAGTCTGTGACATCCCCGAACTCGACACCACCCGTTTCATTTGTTCTTCAAAACTTCTACCGGTATGGTGCCTTCCATTTACAAAAAATCCTTACAACAACAAAACCAGTCCACTAGATGTATTACATGTACATTGTTGAGTAGGCGAGGGATGTAGCGAACTTCACTTTGTATGGAACTACGCGTCTTTAACAGAAAGCACTATTGGTGCAAAAAGAAGTGTAACAGTTGGTGTAGAGTTGAAAGGATTTAAAGGTCGACTTGGGCCCCATGCAATGGAATTTAACTCCTTTGCGGGTTAAAAGCAAAACATGTACCTGAGACAACTAAGGCATAGCACATGATTGCATACAGTAGATAATTCACATATTGCACAAGCTGTCACATACCTGCAGCCCTGACCATACGTCTGTGGTGGGCGCCAACCCGCTTCACGCCCGCCGCGCCAAACGCTTTCACCACGCTGCTCAGTGTATCGAACAGTCCATTGGCGTCTGAACTACGCTCGATGCCTGCAGACCTTACGCCGAATGCTTCAACTATTACCGGCAGCAGTTCTGTATGACTCTGGTGGCTAGCAGTGGACACGGTAGGCGCTACAGCACCACTGTCGTGTATTCTTCTCAGGAGGTGTAACATGTCTGCAAGCCGGTTAACATCCCAGCCATCAACTCCTGCATCGTTCGACAACACCGGCGCAGCGTCCACGCTCATTGCTCCAAGATTCAGCATTCCGTCGGCTAGCACAAACACTAAGAGAAGGGTGCACACAGAGGTCAACTGATGTCGGCAGCAGCAGCAGCAGAGAAAGGAGTTCACAGCTCCGTGCTGGAATACCAAAAGCATATCCAGATAGATGACAGACTTCAGGCGCCTCAGCGTCACATAGCACTAATAATTATTATAATCAGCAGAGCTGCTTCCGTACTGCTTGGCAAACAACCGCCAAATCCATATCCATTTGCCAACAACTCCCAGAAACTACTGCGCAGAAGAGTCTGGACAATTATTTTTGTTGATGGGCGGAATTTCGTCTGAGATTGACGATCATTCCGCGCATAGCGTTCGGGTCAGATCACTGGCCTAGCGTAGTCCAACACTCACTCCAGGTTTTCACGCGGACGATGTGCCGCAGCAGCAGCCCGGGCGTCCTCCGCACTGTTCACAGAGTTCAGGGTGACCTGCGCCCTGACAGCCACTTTACCAACGTTACATGAAGCGAGTACACATCGTCTTGCTGATGTTAGTATTGCAGTATTACATCAGTCGTTGCTCCATTTAGCTCAGGATCTACCGACGTTGGGACCACGGCGGTTATCAATCCAACATCAGCTCGGCAGGCCAGGGGCTTAGCACATATTTTCCATCTGTCCCTGCCTGAAGTCTCTGTTGACCGCCAAATGACACTGGTTTCGTATGGACACGAATATTGACATCCACAATTGCATGCCACGCTGACATTTACATGGCAGATACCAGCACACTATTCTCGGCCGCTATCATGACTTCCAGTAGTATGCCTAAGTAAAGGCTAGCGAGCTTGTCTCCAACTCCAACAAACACCATGCACTTCTTGGCACACCACGGCGCGAGCGGAGCGGAATTTTCACGAAAATGGCAATTGTGACTATTTTCATCGGCGCGTGGTATGGGTGCGAAGTGCAATAACCCACTCTATCTCGACCAGGTTCAGAATCTACGCCTGCAGTGACGACGGCGCTTAGCACCTCGTTCCTCTGGCACATGTCCTCGCAACGGTGCAAGTGCAAAGTGCGCTAGCTAGGGCCGTCCGTGCCTTGCAGCTTGCCGAGGAAATAGATTGTGCATAATGTGAGTGTGTGAGGGTGGCATGGCAGGGTAAAGAGTATGCGACAACGTACGTAGGCATGGTGCGATAGGATAAACTGACACCGTTTGCCATGATTTTCTATGAACCGGCACTCATTTGCCGTAGAATTCCTATGTGTTGTACTGGAGAAGCGTTTCCTGCCACACATCAACCTGAACAAGCTGCGGATCCTGCGGATGAGGACGTCGTTCACGCTTGAACTCGCTCACGCGAGCCGAGTGTGTATGCAGATATGCTGGGCAAAAATAGAAAGTGTGCTCCTCTCGTCGAGAGAGTGTGTGTGAACTCCGCTAGCGCTGAACTGAAGTCTGAAGTCAGAGTCGACCTGGTGAGTGAGTGTTGCACTCTTGCAGTTGGATAAAATGGAACTGCGCATTGTTGATCCAGACATGCACCGCCTGCGTTGTTTTCAATACGCACGCACGCACGCCGTTGTGAGGCACCAACTACAGTGCAGGCAACTGAAATCCGACCCCCTTGGCGGCGCACCGCCCCACCAAGGGGGTCGGATTTCAGTTGCCAGCACTGTAGCTAGCTATGCAGTCACGGCATTTTATTGCCATAATTATTGCCTTATTGGATTATCACACGCGTGGAATCGTTGACTGGATCACAGTGCAGTGACTCGCTGCATACCAATGCCATGGGTTGTTGACAGGTTGCCTTTTCAGTTTCCACCAACACTGCAACAGACTGTCGCCTTGTCGGTAGATCTACTCCGTCTCCTACAAGCAGTGAATGTACATGTATGTAGCAGGGAGTAGTTGTCTATGTAGTGAGGGAATTAATTATTTGAAAAAGTTCTGATCTAGGCAAAGAATGCACCCTGGCCGGTGTGCTGAAAGGCCACCATAATAATTGCACATGGCTGTTTGTCATAATCACTGACTCTGTTGTACTTGTACTACTACTAGTTGTAGTTTTAATAGAAGTGAATGTGTAAGTGCCAGATGGTGGGGCCTGTATGTAGACCATGGTAGACCATGATGTATTAATATTACTGCATGTACTTACTAGCTGCTATGTTACTGGGTAGTGCAATGGTTGCTGCTAGTGTGCACGGGTACCTGGTCGTGCTACCCGTGATATGAGGACCTCGGGGTAGACGGGTAGGGCCGAAAACCCGAAGTCCTAGATGACATTATGTACAGTGCACGTGTACAAATAATTCATGTAATACTCTGCATGTCCACCCAGTGTGTAAGGGAAGGGGGACATTGTGGTGTTACCATGGAAACATTACCCGATCGGGTACCCATGCTACCCGTGTAAAATTACCCAATACCCGAAGAAAATGCTACCCGGCTCAGCCCTAGTTGCTGCAATGACGCCCTATTATTATTACTGACAGTGGGTGACATGTGTGTGTGTGTGTGTGTGTGTGTGTGTGTGTGTGTGTGTGTGTGTGCGTGTGTGTGTGTGTGTGTGTGTGAGGTGTGTGTGTGTGTCCCAGTGTGGTGTGTGTTGGGGGGGGGGGGGGGGGGCTAGAATATAAGACAACAGTCAGAGGGGGTTCACCAAACCGTGAAAACGTAGCCGGGCTAGCCAAGTAAGTTCATGGAAACCATGATGCCCAGGGAGCAAAACACGAACCATCAATTGATTGCTTGCCCAATACAATTGACATAATTATCACAGCAAGCAAGTGCATACATTAACCTTCCATGGTTGGCAGAGCCCCTGTCCCTGCGGACCATTTGAACCATATGGGTATCGCACCCGGTTCTGACCCTCATTATGCTAGGGGGTTAGGAGACTACTCCTGATACTGGTTTTTACCCAATGTTAGGTTATATCATACCAAGTGCATACATGCGTGGGCCACCGTCTGCATGGCGGAGGAGGGAATATTCCTGGCTTATGTGAAGACACTGTTGTGTTGGGTCTGCAAGCCACGCAGACTGAGTCCCGGGATGATTGCCACGCAGACTGAGCTCCGGGATGATTGCCACGCAGGCTGAGTCCCGGGATGATTGCAACACTATACAGTCAGCTGTACACTAGAGACACCATCGCAGTAGTATTTCGAGGAAACCTTTGCCCCTCCATTGCAAACCTCTAAAAACAGATACATGTATTGTTGTGATTGTTTCATACAGAATGTTAGTCATGGGCACAGGCCGCGAATCGTGACGGCTGAGACGCTCTGACTGTGTAGTGCATGAGTGCCAGTGGCGACTCGAGATACTCTAATCTAAGTACTTCGAAGTAATTTAGTTGAGTTGCAGTTGAACTTGCAGTCCACTCTTAAAATCATACGATATACATGTACATGTACATGTACATGTACTACACACACTGAACCTGGCTCTAGCACTACAGCCCGGCGTCATGGCTGGTAATTCAGCTCCATTTCAGCTCCCAGCTGCACTGATGAGGCCCCATTGGCCCCGAAACAAGTTGCTAGTACCTGTCTGTCTGCAGCGTAAATAATGAATATGTTCGCAATGATTATTCTCTTCCCTCAACTGTAGAAGATTCATGCCACGCTTAGTTCTCATACCCTTGTGTTGTGCACACTTTTGTGAGAAATCACACCTTGGTATTTTAGTGCTGTCATTGTACTCAACCTGCGGACCCTACCTTGATTGCTATAATTATTATTTCCTTTGTTCTCATTTGTTCTTTAATACTTTTTATAGTCAAGCTTAGTCCGCTGATGATTGGATCGTTTGCATGCCACTTCGGAGTAGAGAGGGTTTAGCCTGAAATCCATGCTGTGTGAGTAAGGGTTAAAGATAACACCAAGTCAGCTGCTGAGCATCACAATATATGAACACATACGCGTTATAAAGTTGCTTCACTTATATAGTATAGTATGGGTATTCTATCTGAATGATGTACAATGTAACACAATCATGTACTTGTAACATGTACGTACATGCAACTGACACAGAAGAAGACAAAAGCCAGCTGAGTGACTGAGTCAGTTATAACTGTGCCCCTGAGTTACCCTGCATGCCTCAGTCCCATCACTGCATCAGTGACTACTATGATGGTTGATCATTGATTAGAGCATACTCCATGCCACATAGATATAGCTGCACACCCATTCCGCAAGAGATAACGCCATTACTATTCCCAATAGGCAAAAGCACAGGCTGCACTGGTCCACGGTAGATAGGTTTCCCGGCAAATCCCCAAGGTAGCAGAGTTAGTCCACACAAGGTGGTACAGTGCGTCCAAGAATAATTTCCCTGATTCTTACACGTGTGTAGAACTTCTAGAAGTAGCAGGCACATCCCGAGCACTGAGTGCGGTGGCCTTTGACTTGCTGCCACAGGACTACAGAGCATGGCTAGTTTAGCACATGCAATACCTCATGGTACTGATTTCCGTGCACATGTCACAGTACCTAATATCAACTTGAAGTATTGATTACCAAAACAAAGAACTCAGCACAAAAGCCGAGCCTCAGCAGGATCTAGGAGCTGCACGTACATAGCCTCTTATGTCAACATAATAATATTTTTTAAAAGAGTCAAGGGCAAACCCATGTGTCACACAGTGTCAAGGACTTGGTGCTGAAAATGCCGTAGTTCTAGTACCAGTTGGACCAGCGGAGGTACTAGGTGTGGCTGGGTATGGTGTCCCACTGTATTCAATACTACATCCTACTTCCAAGCAGTATTGAAAGTACTATAAACTCACAGCTAGCAGCTGAGAGCTCAGTATGCTCTTGTCTTGGCAGTACGCTACTGCACGTCCCTATTATAACCAGAAAAAATTAAAACATTTCACGGTTCGCGTGAGACTCGGCCAAATGCCGAGTTTTCCACATCCCCAGGAACGACACCACCCTCGTGGGAGGTGAGTAGATCAGACCCACCAGCAAAGTGGTCAAAGACCGAAAATCCCATTCAGGCAGGCATAGTGGGATGGTCTAAGACCATGATTGAGAAACAACGGGTACCAGGTTCAAGTCCTGTTTGGAAGCGGAAGGATTTTTTCCAGCCGTGCTGCGACCCACAGTTAATTGGGAACTCGTGGCCTGGCACAAGGAAAACATGGATGCAGTGAATTTTAACCAGAATATTTGAGACAACTACCACCAAGGCACCAACCACTGGGGACTGTGATTTGCAGGAAGTATCAGCCAAGTTACAACCTGGTTGGTAAGACCGCTCTTCAAAGACGGTGTAGTATTCTATTCCCTACAGTTCAGCCATCACGGGCAGCAGTTAACCGGGGCCCCTCAGCAACTCAAACACAATTTGCTAGTCCCACACGGTACTGAGAGAGAGAGGAAGCCATGTTGCGACTCTGAGTTTCACGTTAGATCACAATCATCCAGCTACCGCAGTCTCAACACAATACACTCTACATTACGTGAAACGGCAAATTTTAGCGCCAGTGATATTTTAGCGGTTTTAGTGAATGGAGTGTTCTCGCTTAAATTTTTGCATGAACAGTACAGTTCTGGTCATATTTTTTTTAAACTCTGAAACTCGCACTAAGTCTGAAACTCGCACTAAGTCTGAAACTCGCACTAAGTCTGAAGCTCGGATCGCTTAAATAGTTCATCGCGAATTGATTCAGATGCAGAAAGCACTAAAATTTGAAATTTCTCCCCGCTAAAATTTACCTTTCAACAGAACCCCAGGTGCTCAGTATCATGTTGCTTAGTTTGTGTAAACACACTGTGCCATGCCGCTGCAAGCACCAGGTATACCCTGAACTGCAACACCGCCAACCATCTCCCAGTTCTCCTGGCGATGCAGTCCTATTTCAGTGACAAAGATCAAGCAGGGTGTAACTTAGGATAGAGGCACCTCGGTGACGTATTACGGTAGAACTTCAATGTCCCATAACCCGGGACGTTGTGAATGGAAGCTGCCCGAATTTAAAACACATACTGTTTGCATGGAAGTTAACATGTTTTACGACAATTAAAAATAATTGGTATCGCTTCTCGTTGAAGTCATTTGTGTGACCTAAGAGGCATCAAAGAGGTGCCCCCAAGACGGCAGTACCTGGAGTAGGCGAGCAGTGCTGTATGAGCATTACCTTCAGTAGCAGCATGTGCTACGTAGTGTGTTAAAAAGCTATCAACCTGGAAATGAGTATTTCAGATCTAAGTACACAGCATTTAAGTTATGAAATTTTTATCTTTGACTGGCGGCAAGGAATGAATTATAATGTTACAAATTAGAAATTAGAATTAGAACTGCGTCAAGAAAATATCAATTTTAGAATCAGAGCACGTTTAACCAAGTTATCAAACTCAACAGCTTGCTACACGACTAGTACTACTGCACGTGGGACCCAGGGTGGATGTCCTAGCTGTCCACATGTCTAAAGGACGGCATCTGTTGGTAGCACTACTTTCATAATGACCAGCAACTGTGAAGAGACGCATCTATCTATGAGTTCAAAAATTGAGGTATGGCTAGCCACCATACTACCCAATCTAGTAAATCTGTGGATTGTACCAGCGCGTCTTCTCTCGGATGCTTTTCTATCCCGGTGAAAAGTATACGAGTGCAGATATCATGAGCAGCATTGTGAAGAGTGATCCTCTTGCGCCCGCCAATGAAGACGCTTAGTTGTCACCACGCGAGGGACTCAACTGAAGGCGGATCAGCTATGACGTCATCTTACCAGCTTACCCCACATGGATTGCAGGTTACCTGTCAACTGATCTTCCCGGCCTACAGATTGGAGTGCATACAGGGAGCCTGGGCAAGTGCATTGGTCGTGAGCAGGAGATTAGCAGTCACATCCTGATTAGTCATCATCGTCGAAGAACGCTGCATCAAAAATGAAGAAAACAACGAGAGAGCAGTGTGATTGATTACTGTATCACTACCACACGCAAAGCAGCAACAGACATACCCTAGTAGAGGGCTCCACTGCTCGAAGAGTGCTCAATACCCCAGGGCAGACGGAGTCTTCCACATGAGAGAAAGAGAGGAAGCTGAGTTGCCTGATGGTCACGAGGTAACGTAAGGATCAGAGTTCCAAGAAAGCTTAGCCTCTATTTCTCCCAGTGTGTAACAGCAACAAATAGCTGTGTGCAGTCTCAGTAACGGTACGGTGTACACAGGCGCGCGCCCCGTATGGGTTCCTGGGTGCCCGGAACCTCCCTTTTTTCGCTCAAAATGCAGGATTTTGCTTCATTTTTTGAAAATTTTCCCGGGGGAGGTCCCCCGGAAACCCCCCTTGAAGGGCACCGGCGCACGCGCCTGGTACACCACGGATGAACAGAGGGAGCATCCTTGAAGACCTCTGCTTATCGGATGTAGTGGAGCAACACTGAACATACACAACCTTGTAGGAGTTCAAGCAGTGTTACAAGATACTGCTAGTAGTACTACTCAAGTGTAACTACTAAACACATGGATGGACAGAAGCACTGGTACTGGCAGCACAATAGCTGACTTGACTTACGATTGGAAACGATTATGAAACCATCCGAGCCTACATCTGCACACACACAGAATAAAACAAAGACAAATACTATGTTAGCATGACTGGGTTTGCTGCAAGGGACTGTTCAGACCCGCTATGATTAGCACAAATACCGCTTGAAGCAAATGGGGCAGGAGGGGAGGAGTTACAACCTCTGGTCCACGTAGGTGGGCGTGGGTTTCAATCACACTTCTGACACCAAGCGTTGCGTTACTGCAACAGCACTAAGGATAAATGCCCATGCACACTCTCTCAGTCCAACACAACCATCACACTCCCGGGTAGGAATTACAAACTATACTTGATGAAGACAGAAGGAGAAGTCGAGAACACAGGGACAGAGTAGGCATGTAAACAGCACAGGCACGCAACAGTTACCGCTGGTGCATACGAGGTGCATGTGCGTACGCGAAGGTGTGAAATAGGAAGCGGGGTCAAATTACATATGGGTACACTATGCCAAATATATAGGCACAGGTAGGTGGCTGTACAAAACCTTCCTAGGACCACATCTTCTTAGAGCTTGCAAGAAAAAGAGGGAGGGGAGAGGGAGAGAGAGACTCTGAGAGAGAGAGAGAGAGAGAGAGAGAGAGAGAGAGAGAGAGAGAGAGAGAGAGAGAGAGAGAGAACCCCATTGCAGATGGTAGGGATACCCCCTTGCACAGCAGGGCTGTCGGAACTGGTGCGGCAGGTGCGGCCAAAGCCGCACCTATAATTTCATCTTCGGACTTTTGAAACAATCGAATATGGGCTATTTGGGCCCAATTTTCAAAACAATCCTGGGGATAGCCCCCGGACCCCCTGCCTCTTTATATGACCGCACCAATGTCGAAATACCTTCCGACGCCCCCTGCACAGTGCGGGGATAGTGGACTCTTGCTGCTACGGTACACACAACTCAGTGAGATGCAATGCATCAGAGTACCATATCAGAGTACCATAGCATACACAACTACCGGATGGTGCCGGTTGGAGATACGTACCCGGTCCCTTCAGCGGCTTGTCTTTGGCGATTGCACGCACACCAGATACCACAGCAGCTATACAGAGCAAAACGGGACAGTACAGGGAGGACATACACACACACACACACACACACACACACACATACACACACACACACACACACACACACACACACATACACACACACACACACACACATGCACAAACAGCCACAATCATGCTCTGAAGTAGTGGGCTATTGCACATATTCGGCCAATCACTCTGAGGTCCGATGAAGTTCAAACAGCTAGATGTCAAGAGAACGAGCATACATGTACTTTCTTCGGAAACAGCAACTTCATGACTTTGATCGACCTGTCAGTTCTGGTGAATCAAGCTCTGAGGAATCAAGCAATGAAGAATCTGAGTGAGACTCAAGCGGTGTAAATTTTGGGGTACAATAGTGAACAAACTTCAAAGAAGTGCATCAACTCTTTGTCCCGAAGTGTTTTTGTTCCACTGAACCGAATCTCTTGAGCATTGCGGCTTCTTAGAACGTGAATACAAAAATGGCAAGGGTTAATTTTTCCGAGCGGAGGAAGTATTGGAAAAGACACACAGGATGTTCCCAGTCACGGTGGCGTGCTGAGAGTGCTCAATGCCATGGCAAAGGCAGAGGAGCATCGCACACAGTACTACAGTGTACACTACCAGGGTTATCTTGCTGTTCAGACAGGGTGACTCTGAGTAACATGCTCCTAGCGTAGTCATAAATCAACATCAGACAT
Organism: Sycon ciliatum; assembly: GCF_964019385.1. NCBI lineage: Eukaryota > Metazoa > Porifera > Calcarea > Leucosolenida > Sycettidae > Sycon > Sycon ciliatum. The sequence continues at coordinate 31,265,765 of NC_088650.1, read as the reverse complement.
GCAGGGGCGGATCCAGGAGGAGTTCCAGGGGTTCCGTAGAACGCCCTAAATTTCGTAAATGTACTACTGGCAACCATACGCGTGACCGTGTACATGTATCAGATATTCAGTTTTGACTAAACTGGAACCCCCCCCCCCCCCCCCCCCCAGTAGAGATGGCTGGATCCGCTGCTGACATGGTAGATGGTGTTGATCATGCTGGTGTATGTACAAGGAACAGAGGGCCCAGCCAGCGGAGGTGTTGCTGAGAGTTGCAACAAACTATAACCCTGGTCTACCACTCTGTTCTACTGTACTGTCCCGCCGGAACCGGTCCGGTTGGTCAGGTTATTGACGGACCAACTATTCGGCCACCAGCACATGTTTCTACTGAGGAGGTCATGTGTGCCCGTCATCTCATACACAAAGTATGAACTGTCATGTGACTACCGGACCAATCAAAAACCGTTTCTGGCGGTCCTGTTGTGTATTGTGAAAGATTCATGTGGCATTCTCAGGTTCTGTTTGGTCTGCTGCCTAGTAGTGCCCGTACCTCCGACAACATTCGACACGTTGTAGCCTGGGGTGCTGGGGTTGACCTTGGCATGTCTCTTCCGCTCTGCATCGGACGAGGACATGGTAACGGAAGAGTTGATGTCCGCCGACATTCGCATCTTCTCCTGCTGCCGGCGCGACTGCTGCTCCAGGGCGTTGCGGTGCACCGAGGCCGGGACAAATCCAAACGTGAGTGCCATCCTCTTCGTCAATAGCTTGCCCGTACCAACACGCTGCTGTTTGTCTGCAAGGAGCAAGTAAAGAGAATGGACACACACAACACAACACAGTGAATATCACGTAGAAGCACTGCGGCTGGATGCTCTCATCGAGCCTTCTAAACAATTAATTCCTGCATATGGCAAATACAGCACAAGAGAAAGTCAACACCGTGTATATGCATGTACCGTACTATACACAATATGCAGCAAGTATTGTTATGGTCCAGCTTACTCGGTCAGGCAAACAATTCGCCAGTGTGGTCTTCCTTGGTGGCTTTGTGGACTGTCACTGCATGACCTGGTGCCAATAGATTATATCTTAGCCTGACTAATAGCCACCGAACCGTTCCAGACCCCTAGACTAGACCTGTCAACATGTTGGTATTAAGACTCCGTCATGATGGGATGCAATTCAGGACTGTACTCGTAGTGTGCCATGCTGTGCGGTAACCGTAATGATGTCAGTGAGGCCATCTGGCTGCATTTCCTCTAATGGTCTTATTGACCGTGTCGTCCGGGGACTGTCAACGTCTGAATGGGTTTCTTAACCTTTGCAACACCGAAATACAAGTGAGCTGTATGAATCGGCTCTTGGTGTAATGATCAAAAGCTATTGTTACATCACTACCAAGCTTTGGTATTCCAGTACTTGCATATCCCCCCCTCCATCCACCTCAAGCTCAAGGAAGCTAGGCATTCCAGCACTTTCTGTTGTAGATTGGAGTGTCAAGACTAATGCTGGGCAAGACCAGTGCAAACCAGACTGCACCAATGGAAGTGTTCTATTACAGTAATGCATCCTGTGAATGGCAAACAGTGAAGCCTGTGATGGATCCATAGCATTGCTTGCCAGCTAGTGCTGGCTTACATCACAGTCCACACCTGCTCTGTGCTACCAGCATGGTGCAGCACAACATGCCATGGTATGATAATGTGTGTGTGTGTGTATGCGTGTGTGTGTGGACATGTGGACACAAGGTGATGCAATGAACTGCCCATCAAAGAACAATCACCGAGTCTCTTGGCAGAAGTGGCGAAACAGCGCCAAGCCCTCCCAGACCTCTCATGAATGATGCCATACCATACCAGCAAACACACAAACTAATAACTAAGTTGTCAGGACATCCTGCTGTGCAGTTCTTGCAACACTTACTACTGCATTGTACTATAGCCAAAGCATACTGGAGCGTGAGTACTCAGACTACTTGTGTTATTAATGTGCTCTCCGTCTGTGCTCTCAGTACCGTACCTTCTAAACAAACTTCAACCATGATCCACTCTGATGCCGGCCTGGTTATCCCAGTCAACGTTGTAAACTGAGAATTCACTCAGTCTCCTTGGACAAGACCATGGATTCAACAAGTCAATGTTGAAAGCTCAAGTCAAGTGCCCATGCATCAGTGAGTTGAGTTGAGTGTATGCCTTATTAGGCTATAGTACCCTAGGGCTATGATCTGGAATGTGGTTGGGAGACAGGCCTGCTGCTAGAGCAATACCCTAGAAACTAAGCTATGCTTTAGAGTTTAGAGTAATGCTAGGGTCGCACAACCTTTGCTGGGGCATACTCAGGAGGGCGCCCTTCACTTCATGTACATGTAGGTCATCAACGCCATGCTTGCACAGTGCCCACAGCCAATGAGCCAATCATATCTTCTCTAGAAAATATTGGCATTCAGTTGTGGATTCGGTTGTGAATGATCCCTAACTAAGAAAATGTCCACCATTGATCTGGAACACTGGCACTTAGACGTGGAAGTAGCTTAGGGAGATTATGATCATGCAGACACTTGAAACGGATAAAGTACAAGGCCGCATTCATGCAATGGCATGCTAAACGTCATTCTGCAAAGATCATCTTTTACTATTACATAAACACCTGCTCCTTCCTTTGGACATAATTGAAACTGGGCGCATCAAAGATCCGGAATGCCAGAACTGCAGCCTAGCCCTCTGTGCATAAATGCTCCATTACCTAATGCTATAATTTACATTGCACGTACTTTGGTACTAAACCTCAGACTGCATTATGAGCATAAAGAGGGGCGTCAGAAGGTATTCGACATTGTGGGTCATGAAGTGGCAGGTGTGTGTGTGGCGGGAATGGAGGGGGGGGGGGGCTCCGCCACACCCCCCCCCCGAAAAAAATTGGAAAACTAGACCCAAATAGCCCGTATTTTATTGCTTCAAAATCACAATATGATTTTACTGGTACGGCTTTGGACACCTGCCGCACCGGTTCCAACGCCCCTGATAACACACAGAGTTGCACCAACACAACCTTGGTCCACCGTTGTGCTGTATTCTGCAACACCCCACCCTCTAGGCATTCTAGCACTCTGAACAACACTGCCACCTTGCTTCCTCTCCATACACCATGTTCTACTAACTGCCAATAAGACAGGGCACATCTACATGTACATGACTGTACATCTATATCTGCTGATATTTTGCTCTTTACTTCTGTAAAATGCTGCTTGATGAGGAAGTCCCAGTTTTATAAGTAGCTTGAGTTTTCAAGTGTTTGTCCAGCTCTCCAATGGCTATCTTTCACCCTAAAAGCTAGTCAACACTGGAGCCAAAGGGCAGCAATGCATCCTTCTCTGGGATTTTCCACAGATCACCCTTGAAAGGCTTTATTATCCTCTATCGTTCTCATCACAACCATGCATTCCTGTTACTGAAGTACACAACTACATGTATGTACACGGCTAAAGTCACTTTGTGCTACTACTAGTGTATGACATGTAATTTTTAGGTGTACTAAAATGTCGGTGTCAGAGACCTGCCAGGTTTCAGGTGTAATGTAGAATTAGGTGACCAGCCTACCGTTCATATACAGTGCATACTCTAGCGCCTTTTAGGCATAATCTAAAATAATTAGGTGCCTGGTTTCTCTACCGAAGTTACCGAAATTAAAATTACACAGAAATTAAAGTGTGTTAGTATCCGCATGTGGACAATGTACAAGTCCTCCCTCATTATAACGAGTACGGTTTAATAGCACATAAACACCGATAGTAAAACCCGATAGTAAATAGAAATCGGAAATCCCCTGGTCTACTAGTATACAACTGTTTACAGGTCAGGTTACAACATAATCCGTTAGTACTGTAGTAGTACTAATAGTACATCAAATTCGTTATAACGACCCTTTGCTCAGGACCCCCCCCCCCCCCGGAGTGCCAAACCCTCAGTATAAGATAATATTGACCATTCAGGACCAAGGCCAAAACACATAGCAGAAAACAGAAAGACACAACTTATTATATCCATGTAGTCGTAGATATGCACCATCTCACCATCTCACCATCTTTTGCTTCCAAGAAAGAGCTTTGTTGGAGATTACCTTATAACGAGTTGAAGTGTCGACAATAATTATAATGTTGTATCCAGGGTAGCCAAGGTAAGTACGAATTAGTACCTATTTCACCTTTAGGCTTAGCTTCAAGTCCTGTTAGTGTTACAAGATAAGTCTCGTTACAAGACAACTTTTTTCATGGCCCAGAGATTATCTACTAACGTCGAGGGAGGACTTGTAATGGTAGGAAGTACAACGTAATAGTGATAGTGATGTGTAGCTTTGCTACCATCGACACGCAAGGCGATACCCAATCTGGCGCACACAATGCTATCACAGGCCAACAGGCACTGCACTACTACTGCTGCCAACACCACTACGGCACTAGACTCTAGAGCAAGGTTTCCACAAACCGACACCGTCTTGCAGCACATGTAATGCTAGTAGTAGTACACTGTACACTCGGGACAGTCGGCGGGCGGCACCGATACGGCGATAGTCTCCATTTCCGTTTCCTGAGCGGATGGTGCACAAGGAGCCGGCAAACCTGCACTACAGCAGTACAGGACCTTTTGGAGAACTGCCGCAAGTAATGCTGTTCGGAACGCGCGACCCGTCAACGTCAACGTAGTCGTACTGTTTCAACACTCCAGTCGGGACTCGGAGGACCCACAAGGCAGACATTCACCACTGTACACGGGCTATGTAGTGTCCACTACCGATACACCGCCATGCCTGAGCCACCCAACAGTCGTGTCATGAATCCGGCAACAACGACACGGGATCAAAATGCGGAGGGTGCGCTTCCTCCAGTGCAATCATGCATCGTGGTGCCCGATTCACTCAGAATCAAAAGAAACTAATTAGTAACTTGCATAATAAGGTCCCCCGATCTTGTCTTGGAAAGCTAAGCAAACCATGAATGTCAATCCCTAAGGTGGTACTTACCTGTTTAGACCGCTCACAATCCACGTAGATCTACGTCGTTGCAAACCTCGTCGTCACCGCGCACCAGGTGGCGAATGCGGAGCAAACCCGGACGGCAGGGACAGGAACGATCCAATTGTCGGGTCGTCTTTCCAGCAGCCCGCCTGGGGTGGAAACCTGCCTGTTCCGTTAGAGGCTGCACGGCAGGAGTGTGGGGCGCAAGACGTTCACAAGATGGTTTCAGTGCAACTCCTGCTTCACTAGTTCCCTCGACTGACGGTACGGGGAACCTCACAGTGAGCTGTGAACGACCTTGACAACTGTGTGATGCCGAGGGGCACCCAGTACTTGCACGGAATACACATGCAGTTCTGGGTGAAGAGCAACAGCTAGTACTAGTATAGCCTACTATAGCCTAGGTATCTGGGTGCAGAGCGTTCGTGGCCGGCCCAGTCGAGTGCACCAAGTCACGTCACTCGTCGTCAGCTAGCTGGTAGATCTACTTCACGTCTTCAGCAGTGCCAGTGGAATAGAAAAGTGTGGGTGACCCAGTCTTGCTTTGGATTTGGGGGCTAGACTCGAGTAAGAGGTAAAAGGGGTGATGCGAAGGGTGGCTACACTGACTGTAAGTTTAACAGTCCAGCAAGCTATACTCAACATTAGTCTATTTCAAGACTCTACTCTCAGATTAGATCAAATCCACTGACTGAGTCTGTCAATGGAGAGTGTTCTTGTTTACTGATGCTGCTGCTGACCTGACAGTGACACAGGGGCTGAGCTGAGGGTCAGGGTCTGATGATAATATTATTGATTCTGATACACTTTATTATGACTGTAGTCTACCGTCCGGTTCAGTGGAGTAGGTTACGGGAATAGAAGGTCTGCGTTCGGTTAATACTGCCCAGGAAAAAATGGTGGAGGCACCTAATGAGGAATGGCTACCGCGTACGGTATGTATCATGCCGACAATGACCTGTCGACAGTCACGATAAAGGTCATACCAAACACCATGAACACTATAGTACAGACAGTGACTACACGTACTAACGGTACATGCTATCTTCTCGAAATGAACTGAGACAGTCTGGAGAGCGGGACAAGCAAGCATACTAGTACTAGTAGTAGTATGTGAGGTGATTTCGAGCAACAGAAAGCTAAGCTATGTGACGGTGGGCAGCCGCCGGTCCTGGAATGAAGATTGAAGTGCCTGCCTGCGCTGTAAGAGGAATAGTGGATTTTGTGATCCACGAAAATCCAGGACTTGATGGCATGTGTTGGACGGTTGATCCACAACACTCGCTACGATATCATGTAGATCTACCGCTAGACATTGCCCATAGCTAGCTAGAGTAGAGGACATTCACAATGTTCTGCCCTTTCCACCTCTCTTTCTATCCAACTTAGCACACGCACTTGCCCACCGTGCATTTTGTGCATTCTGCACCACGTGAACGCTCATTCTACGCGGCAGGTAGATCTACTTCAGTACTACATCATGTGTACATGTACATGTAGGTTGTGTCCGGTAGACCGTCGATCAGTCCCATCCGTCAGCTCTCACGGAGAAACCGCAATCCTTCCCCTACGTACAACTAATTACTTCTTGATCTACGACGAAGCATAGACTAATGTTTCCCCAACTCTCCAAACGCTCCAAAGTTAAAGTCATTGCCAATCGATTGTGCTCTATCATCAGTCTATGATGTCCACACGGGTACGGGTCAACTCGTCCTGTCAAAATCAGCTGCCAAATTAATGGCACATGCACCGGTATAATACTATCTAATGACATGGACTAACAGCTTGCTTGGACAGCCGGCACGTTTTCGCTTGCAACGACTTTTACGTGTAACATCAGCTCAATATCAAGCGGTTGGCCAATCGTTCGCGAATGCTCCTTGTCCTGCACGTGAAGCCTTCAAGAATAAATGCCACATCAAAGCCCATGCACGGCAACGGTACGTAAAAGTATTTGAAAAAATGCCTATTCACCTCTCTGTGGCATTGCACGTACAACTACAACAGTACAACTTACAAGCCTACAAGACGAGTACAACCACATGCACTGCAGCCACTGAGCCAGTTCTCTTGTCCCCGACCATGTACATGTACATGAGTCATGTACATGGAAGCCATTGCGCAACCATCTCTCCATCCTCCCGGGGGATCCAATAATTCCCAAAATACCAAAGCCCAAACCGTGGCAAATGTAGCCATGCAACGCAGTCAACTATTACTTACTAGCACTACAATAGGCATGCATCCAAGAATATCGATGTGACATTGTGAGTGCCAGATTATCGGAGAACATGGCGAGGTACATTATACTGTACGTAATGTACACGTAATTGTTGGTTGGTTGGTTATTATTAGAAAGGAAAAGGACATAAGGATACGAGTTAAGAGTAACTCTCCATCACTGTAACTGGATACTATAATAAAATTATACAGTCAGAAAGTGCAATAACTAGGCACACAACTGACAAGAGTACTGAGTAGGCACCGGCGGATTATGCCGGCATAATTATTGGCATAATTTGGTGGTTGAAAATGTAGAGCATAATTTGGCATCCTCTAGGAGGTAGGAGCATAACTACACGATTATACCACAGTTCTAGTATGTAGGCTATACCATTGTGTACAATGCACCTGATCAGTGCTGGTGGTCTGCATGGTAAAGGTTAAAAGGGTTCGGAGGTTATGCGGATAGTGTTTTCAATGAAAAGCAGGGTAGAAATCATGGCAATACAGTATTGTATGCTCGAACTCGTCTTCTTCAAAGTTCTTTCTCACACTGACACAGTACATGTAGCAGAAGATGCGAGTGAATCAGCCTTCATCAGGTATCCCGGCCCGAGGAGATGCCAAAGGGGAGCCGTGTATAGCAGAATCTGCAGATTGGCGTGACTAAGGTACTAGTAGTTAGAAGCTGCGACTCGGGCGCCAAAGGAATTTGGTGAAACCCGCTGCTAGCGTCCAACTTGGAGAACACCTTGGCATCACCGATGCGAGCGAGAAGATGGTCCGTGGTGGGGAGAATGTGCCGTTCCTGTTTGACTGCTTTGTAGTGTTGAGCCGTGTGAAATCACCGCAGATGCGCACGCGGCATAGTAGCTTCCGTATGTGCAGTTTCTTATCAGCTCTGACTTCCGGTGCTGGCTCATTCTCAGTCTGTGGCAAGTTTACGCCCTGAGGATTGGTCTGCTGCCATCTGAGGGTGAAGACCATCCTCTCCACGGACGTCTCAACATCTAAATTCTCTCTTGCCGCGTGAGTTTTCCTGTCGTTGGAGTGAATCCCGGTCCACGTTCCAGATGACCCTTGGACTGGTCCGACACCGTGACAGTCGCCGATCACCAACGCCCTTTCACGAGCCACCTCAGCGCCGACGGTCCGTCCTGTCGATGGCACTGCCGGTGAACACTTGAAGAACCAGCCACTGTGCTGCCAGCGCGTCTGCATGCCTCTCTTTCCCTCTCCCGGCAAGTAAAAAAAAAAGTAAATTATCGTGTCCGTTCCCAAAGGGAACTCACGACGGCCGCTTACACCCGATAAACCCTAGCGGCAGATGCAGCACCTAACGGTGGGGTGAGTGGATAAGTCTCACAGCCACTGGCACAAGTGCCGAAAACGACCCCATTAGCTGCATCCATGCACAAGTTCCTATCCCAGTTGACTGTGGGTAGCAGCACGGCTGGAAAAACCGCTCCCAGGCAGGACTTGAACCAGGTACCTCTCGTATCTCAATCATGGTCTTTGACCAACCCACTGTGCCTGCCTCCCGGCAAGCACTTGTGCTATTTTTCTCACTACCGAATTTCGTCTTCAAGATCGGGTGCGCGACTTAAGTTACATGTATCAAGAGCACAACAGCGAACACAGTGTTAGTTCGGCAGTACGAGACGCTCAGCCGCGCACTGGAAAAGCACAAACATTTAATATAATTGTACATGTACACTGTACTTCAAAATAGCCACCATGCATTTATATCAAGTACAGACAGTGTAGATCTACAGTCAACTTCGCCAATAACGACATTCGGCGGGGCATCAGAAAAGTGTCCTTATTCGCGAAGTGTCCTTATACCCGAAGTCCCATTTGAATGTATGTGAACCCATATTTTGTATAGTATGATATGCATATCAAAATCAAGCTCTTTTCTTGCTCTATGTCAATGTGTACTTTATTTTCATATTGCAGTTGAAAGGAACTAAAAATTCAATTGAAAAGTATGCCTTTTTGAGCCATCTACAGGGCCCGAGACATGTACATGTATGATGATTACTGTACAATCATGTACTACATGCATGTAGGTGTGCTGGTTAATCCAACACTTTTGAAGCAAAATAAAAAGGAAGAAAAAGCCCCCTTGGCTGCATTTTCTTGCATGTGTGCCTTTAAAAAATAATATCCATCACCATAGGTTCTGGTACCGTTCTGCATGACAGGTACATGTACATGTACATGTACATGATTGTACTTGACTGACGTGACAGGTACTTGAAATAGCTGTCAAAAGCCCAGAAAGTCGTTATTCAAGCAGCGAATATGACCTCTGGGCACTAAAAGCATGTCGCTATACGCGAATTGTCGTTATTCAGATAGTCGTTATATCCGAAGCTAAATGTATACAGTTAGATGGGACTTTGCTCTGGGCATGGAAATTCGGTCGGTATTCGCGAATTGTCGTTATATCCGCAGTCGTTATTAGCGAAGTTGACTGTACATGTATTTGCGCTACAAGCTGCATACATGCGAGAATATCGTTTAATTTCTTCTCTTCATTTCTTACTCTTCTTACTGGTTGTCATCGCTTTCATGATAATTATTGGGCAGAACTGACCGTTTCACATGCGGTGTAAATTAAATAAACAACAACAACAACAACAACTCTTGGAGACAGCGCATATCCAGCCACATAACCAGGCAACTGATCCATTGCACAAACCAGCGTATCAAGGCAGTTACACTGTCCAAATAGCTAGATATACTTATAATTATAACAAGGAAACACAAATCCTCATACTCCAAGTCCAGCATGCATGTACATGATATGTACTGTATTACAAAGGAAAGTCCGTCAAAGAAAAATAGAGCAGCCACGCGAAGGCTTGATCGAAAAGCATGCACAGACAGCTTGAACGCTACTTCCATTCATCTGCAAACGAAAACGAGTGGTGCAAAGAAAAAAAGAAGAAAACCGTATTTTGAAGTCAGTTTGTAAAGATAACGGTCATCAGTGACCGGCAGGCACATATCCTGCACAGATCCTGCACATATCCTCCGAAAACAAAACATAATCTGATAAACATGGGGCAAGCAACTAGAGAATGCAGTGTTTGTCATTGGGTGCCTTAGACTACAAGAAAAAATAAGTTGTTTTGAGAAAGATTCCGAAACAAGTATTCAGTGTTCGCGTTTCAGGGAGACATACTCAAGGTGTTACGCATTCATGTTCACTGATGAGCATGAATACATATGTACAGCAGGCAATGAAAATGTCACTGAGTTAAAATTAATACTCTCAACGGCTAGAGTCTCTAGAGAGGCTCTCAAAGGCTAGAGTCTTTAGAGAGACTCTCAAAGGCTGTTAGAGTCAAGAATTGCAAACTGTGAGAAATTAGTCGGGGTGAGGCCAGAGAGAATGGACGAGAACAGAGAGAAAAAATACTGTATATTTGCAAAGCAATGGGTGATGGCTCTACATCACACACCATGACGGAGTCCCTCACTAGTCAAGATCTCTGCTTGGCTTCGGCCGCTGTGGTGCGCTTCTTCAAACGTGCCATTGCCTTCAAAAGTCATAGTGCCACAGATAAAGTAGAGTCAATAACTAGACGATGATGTCGTGTACGTTCCAATTCATGGCGGTGAAGTTTTAGTCCAGCCTAGTTGCAAGTAACTAGGCTGGAGATTAGTTGGGAGACTAGTTGTACGCCTGTAGTAGAGTGGAGATGTAGCAGAACAATAACAATAGCGGCGGCAACAAACAACAACAACAACAACGACGACAACAGCAACAACAACAACGTGAGAATACAGAATTCAAAAAACAACAACAACAGCAGCAGCAGCAGCAGCAGCAGCAACAACAACAACAACAGACAAACAACAACAGCAACAACAGTATGGATGACTTTGGCAAGAACGTTACAACATGCTGCTGTGAACCATCAACAGCTCGGCACGGTCAGTTCAGGAAGACGTAAAACTGGCCGTATCGAGCAGTACCCTATAACTTTCTCGCTAAAGTTCCTCTGCAAAAGTTATGAAAATTGAAAAGCCACCAGAATAAGTTGAGTTTCACTTGTCCAGCAAACATTGTACTTATACATGTATGTCGCTGTTCAAGAAAGTGTGGGAATCAGGTTTGACATGCTACATGTATCCGTAGCCACGGGGTTGTGTTGATGTAACGTTAGTCATGGGGTTGTGCTGATGTAGTCACGGGGTTGTGTTGATGTAGCGTTAGTCATGGGGTTGTGCTGATGTAGTCACGGGGTTGTGTTGACGTAGCGTTAGTCATGGGGTTGTGCTGATGTAGTCACGGGGTTGTGTTGATGTAACGTTAGTCATGGGGTTGTGTTGATGTAGTCACGGGGTTGTGTTGATGTAGTCACGATGTTGTGTTGATGTAGTCACGGGGTTGTGTTGATGTAGTCACGATGTTGTGTTGATGTAGTCACGGGGTTGTGTTGATGTAGTCACGATGTTGTGTTGATGTAGTCACGTGATTGTGTTGATGTAGTGTTCATGTAATACCGCCCATTCACGCTGTTGGCTTACCGGTCTCTGTGAGATGCGCTTCAGCTGCGCCAGAAGAATGTCTTTCTCTTTCGTGGCAACCACCAGGTTGTTCTGACTTGATGCAGCCTGTGTACACACGCACACACACACACACACACACACACACACACACACACACACACACACACACACACACACACACACACACACACATACACACACATGCGCGCGAGGGCACAAGTACACGCGTACACATACACACACACATGCATGTACGCACACACTCACACACAAAGGAGTTCACGTCCATTTCACAAAATAACTAAGACGTGAGTTCTTTCGAAGGCACCATGCAGACGCATGAGATCCGTAGAAGCAGTGGTGTGGAGCAAGCATAGAACAGAGGCCCCAGTCGTACCGCAACGTACAGAGGCCCCAGTCGTACCGCAACGTACAGAGGCCCCAGTCGTACCGCAGCGTACAGAGGCCCCAGTCGTACCGCTACGTACAGAGGCCCCAGTCGTACCGCAACGTACAGAGGCCCCAGTCGTACCGCAACGTACAGAGGCCCCAGTCGTACCGCAACGTACAGAGGCCCCAGTCGTACCGCAACGTACAGAGGCCCCAATCGTACCGCAGCGTATAGAGGTTCTAGTTTAAGATATTATAAAGGGCACTTACCTCGTTCCTGGCGATCAACAGCTGCTCCTGCTGCTTGACAATGGCGTTCTGCAGCACTTTCCGATCATGGCGCTCTTTACGGAAGTCCGCCGTTACCTTTTCCACCTGTTGCAGCAACAGCAGACACCGGGAGACGAATGTCAGCGATGTATGACTCATACACTATACGTACAGTCAACTTGGCTAATAACGACTGCGGATATAACGACAATTCGCTAATAACGACTGCGGATATAACGACAATTCGCGAATAACGACAGAATTTCCATGCCCAGAGCAAAGTCCCATCCAACTGTAATACATAATAATGAGACTTCGGGTATAAGGACAATTCGCGAATAAGGTTACTTTTCTGATGCCCCACCGAGTGTCGTTATACGCAAAGTTGACTGTATGTGTTTGCTTACCTGTCAGCCTGTCAGCTATGGATTTGAAATGTCCCATTTGTTGTTCCGTATGGCCACAAGCCATGCATTCTACACAGTTAGTGCTTGTTGCGCCCAATTTTGTCGACCCCTGAAGCTATTTATTCCGAAGACTCCAGCAAGATGTTTGGTAATGACCGCCGTCTTGCCCCGTATATCGCCCGCTGCGTTTTAACACGCTGGTTACTAAAGCCCTGATGACTGCACACGACACGCCCTATGGTGGAAAACGACCCATTCGGAGTAGAAAACAGCATCTTGGCTCTTTTCTCGTTGTGATTTCCGTAAATTTGCGTCTGAGTTCTTACCTGCTTTGTAAGGGCTTCGATTTTAGCATCTTTCTCCATCGATGCCATGTGAACAGCTCGCATTTCCGCTCTGGAGCAAGCACAAAAGGACACCGGGAACACGTACATTGATCCTGAGTCTTGGAACTATCTACACTGGGCTAGTCATCGTCAAATGGTCATAAGACAGGCTTTGCGGCGGCCAGTCCTGCCATATAAACAGTTTAACTGGTGTGCTTAAATATTAATGAGGGACTACACAAGTTCCCAGTGGTGGCAAACTGTGCATTGTTGTTACTCGGAGTTTCATGGCAAAATGGGCAATCATCAGACAACATAATAATTATTATCTCGGCTTTGCGACTGAAGGACTATGTCCTTGGGCATGGTGGCACACCAATACAAGAACGAATAAAGAGTGCAGTGCAAGGGGGGTTTAACAACCTGAGTCATGCGGGCAAGGTTGCTATGGCCAGACGGAAGTATGTGCTCTCTGTGTACATTTGCAGAGGGCCAGTCTGGTCAAAAAACTCACCGCATGTCCTCACTCTGCGACGAATGAAGCGGGCCGTCAGCTGAGCTCTGCCTCCGACCGGGGATGGCGGTCAGCGACTCAATCTGTGCTTTCTGTTCCCGAACGGTCTGCCTTGCGACGTGTGCCTGTTGCCGTAAGTCCTGTGCGCAGAACAAATAGAAACGAAAACAAGTCATTTCTCTTGAACCTCCCCCCCCCCCCCCCCCTCCTTGAGAAACGTACACAAACAAAATACAAATGGTACATAGTATCGATATTTTTCCCTTTTTTCTAAACGTGTTCAGACATACAAACTGTACATCGATATCTTTCGAAAAACAAACAGGCGCTCAACCCCCCCCCCCCCCCCCCACACACACACGACTAGTTTTCGTTTCTAAATGTAATATCTATATTTATGGATGGCCCCTAAACCCGTTGCCGCAGAGAAAGAGTGGAACCCCGCTGTCCTCACATTCATACTCACGCCCATTGCTGAAGCGATGATAACGAACACACGCCGTGTTAGACATAGCCGTAGCAGTTGAACTGGCTGCTCTAATGTACATACAATGTATCATCTGAACGAGGATACCAGTGGACAGGTGAAAACTACACATACACGTTTATGTCCAGTTGGTGCCGGCCGGTTGACTTCGTAGTAACAGCAATGCAATGAAACTTCAGTATAGCGGACCTCCAAGGGACGTTAAAAATCTAACCTATATAGCTGAGGTGAACTCGGATGGTGAGCCAATTTAATTATGGCAAAAAAGCAGAAGGACCTCTTGGACCTTTCCTAAACGACAAAGTCACCGCTGACTGCCCGTCTACGCCCGTCTACGGTATGAAAAGTTGAATCGATTCAACTCTTCCCGTCGCTTCTCGATCTGTACGGTAGTACGGTTGCGTTCCCGTTCCTGGTGTTCACATTGGACGCCGTCAGACCGTCCCGTCGCTTCCCGTCGATCCTTACGTTGCGTTCCGCCGCGCCAAGTCGAATGTGAACTGGGCTTAAGACTTATTAACCCTTTAAGAGCCACAGGAAAATTTCAAAATTCTGCATTTTTTCGTGTTCCTTGGACCATAGCTTCAGTTCTACTCACTCAATCCTCACAATCTAGGGCTTCCTGGAAAGGTCTCCGCGAGAGGAAGAGAATGAGGTTGATCATGATAGCCAGCACACCGTCTATCCAGCGCTAGATCGCAGCGACAGTACGAAAAATGCCCCAAATGCGTCCCGCTCCAGATATTTCATTTTACTCGATCGTGGAGTTCCCATTTTTTCGCTGTGTACTCTTGACAATATCAACAGTGAAACCCGTGCAAATTCGAGTAAACCAGCGTGACGAAAAGTCTCAAAATTCTCAATACTAAAGTCGCACTGCGCGCTTTTGAAATTGCCGCGATCGCGGCTCAACTTACGAGTAATGTATCTCAGGAACCGTTGCTCGCAGCGCTTCGCGGATTGTTTCTCCCGACAGGTGAGAGTTTTCTCTTCGCCCTGGATATTTCGATCACTGAATTTGAGCAAGATTGGACTGAGTTACGATCTTTTGAAGTTTTGCATTTGAATGCGTCGTTTACGACGCATTCAAGTATGGGGCGGCTCTTAAAGGGTTAAAAGCTCACACGGACTTCATCATGACTTACGCTGTATTTTTGCTCCAGCTGATTTATCCGACTGCGGAGGCTTTCGTTCTCCATCTCCGCACGATGAAGGTGGCCCTGCAGCCCGTTTGTATGCTTTTCCCACGTGCGATTTGCAAGCATTGCCTGTGGGAAAGAAGACAACAGATAATATCTAAGCGAGCTGCCGGGCCATGGGCTGACAAGTGGGTGAAAGGCAAGTACACGGATACGTGTTGCTGCGTTCAATGCTATAGTCTAACTTCTGCTTACCGTGAATGAGGTGTTCAAATGTTCAACTTGAAAGCCAGATGCAGTCGCAGAGTGTGAGGCAGTGTCGCTTCCAACAGCCAATGCCTATTTTCTAGTTATTAACGGCGTAATTTACTTTCAGACACAAAACACAATTTTTCTTAGGATCCTGCCCCATGACAGGTTTCTTATTACCCTGTGTGACAATTCACCAGCTCCTCTCCACATCTCCACTGAACAGAGCTAACTGGCAGTGGGTTGGTAGAAACGATTCGAATTCCCAGACTAACCTCTTGGAGTTTCTCTCCATCCTTGACACACACCTCATTGCGGCACACTGATGCCTGCATGGGGACAGGAGGCACACCACGAGTTAAAACCGCAGTGGGAATAACAACAAGAGGGTACTGCTACAAGTGGCAGAGAATTGAATCACGTGGCGACAATCTCAAGATCAGCCACAATACATGCAAACCGAGCATGCACAGAACATGCACAGAGCTGGCAGTTGGGGTCTTGCCTGGCAGAGATATTGTGTCTGTTGTACCTGAGGTGTGACACTCTTCTTCATCTTCATGCTCATAATCTCTATTCCTATAGGCTCGGCTTCTGCAAATGAAGAGATGAACAGTCCACATGCCTACGACCTTAGACAAGCTATCGCCAAGGAAAGGTGGTGACGAGAACGAGAACTATTGTCATACATCAATATCGTACAATCACGTATGCTGGAACCGCAATGCACGCTCGCACAAACGCACACATACACACCCACACATGTATATACATACACACATGCAGACCTATACAGCCTAAAGATACATAGACGCACGGCGACATCACCACCTCATTCTGTTGATGATCATCTCCTGTATTAAGCTTGACCACCACTGTACTTACCGGCTGTACTGGCTCAACGCGTCTCCCGTACGCCCGTGTGAAGCTAACCAGCGGTGGCTCATCGTCAAGGATCAGTGCGGTCGGTGAGGCAGACGGGGATGGGAGATTATGCATCGGCGACGTACGGCGTTGATGGTCCAAAACTGCGCCACTGCTTCCACTCCCACCATCGCTGATTACGACAAAGTCATCGCTGTCTAGAGGCAGTGAGCGTGACGGTCTGCCCACCCACGCATCGCTGCCACAGGACTTTGTGGACACGGCGGAGCGCGAGAGCAGCGGGTCGGTGCGGTTCATGCGAAGACTGCCGCGCGGAGAGCTCCTCGGATCCGGCGAGCCGCTGCTCCCGCTGGATCGTAGGCTGCACCGGGCCTTCGCCCTCTCGTTGGCTATGTAGGTGACGTGGCTGGCGGCGTCATCGGGAAAGTGATAGTCCGCCAGTGAACCTGCACCAGCGCAGCATGTCAACCGGAAACACAGAACAGCCACAAGAACAGCAATAGACTCAGTCGCACACATGCAGCAAGATAACAAGCGGTGTTCCAACATTAGCTCCTTCGACAATGTGGTCATCCCGTGCCCCTTCGAGCTTCTACGTACATTACACATACATGGTAGGATGTGAAACGAGCTTACACCTCAAAGCAAAATGAGATCATGTGAACTGATGTCACCATGAGCTTGTCTACATAATTCTACAGTGTACTTGGCTGTGTAAGTAACAGTATTGGAATCAGCAGGCATTACTGGGGCGACCAGTACGCTGCATACATGATGATGATACCCAACACTTCGATGATATCATACCCTACATGTACTCGTACATAAGCATGGCATTGTGTACATTCCGATGACAGCACACTATACACACACACACACGCGCACGCATGCACACATACACACTGTACGTGTTGCTCACTGCCAAAACTGGTCACGTGAGTCCCCCCCCCCCCCCCGGGAAAGAGGAGAGAGACTCAAAAGGAATCTTGGAAAGATGACTCAATTGGTTATTGAACTGCCCAACGGCCGACACCCCCTAAAATCCCCAAAACTCTGGGTGGACTTGAAAATGATCCCACTTATGGGCTCACCACACCTCAGTAAGTGGGTGAGGACAAGGTGCAGAAAAAGGATTGACGGCATCAGGGTATCCGTCACACACACACACACACACACACACACACACACACACACACACACACACACACACACACACACACACACACACACACACACACACACACACACACACACACACACACACACACACCAAACACACACACACACACGCACACACACACACACACACACACACACACACACACACACACACACACACACACACCTGAACAACATCACAACTGTGATGTACGGTGTGATGACATCATTCGCTAAAGCAGCACTGTTCATGAGGATACTACAATAGTACAATAGTACTCTGGAAAAGGGGTTACACAATCATGTCCCCGGTATCATAAAATATGACAATCCAGTGGATGATGCAGATCATTGGAAGCCTCACTCACCTCCCTGGTAGCGATGGTCGGAATGCCGTCCTACCCCGCTGCCAGGAGCATGCATCTTAGAATGACTTGCCATTTCTGATGAGCATGGCTGATTAGATGACGACTCTACACGGGGCACATATTGTCATGAGAACAAATCTTTTATATATATAATGCAGTACAATACCAGTGCAAAACACATGTGGATACAGCAGCATTGAGATATCTCACATGATCCAAAGACGAAACAAATTTCGCGAGTTTGGGCCAAATCCACGATTTCCTGGCAAGTTCCGAATCTTTTCCGCAATATCTACCTACACTCTACCTTCAGTCGAGTCGAGCGTCCAACATTGTTTCCAAGGGTTTAGCCTGGGACGCTCCTATTTTTCCGCAATCTGGCTGCGTTCTTGTAGCACGTTCTTAGAAACAATCCGTACTGGATCGTACGTATCGCACAACCTGCCAGAAAAGCAACACCGCCGTTCTTAGCTTTAGGCTGTAGCGTTCTTAGCATTTCAGGCTGGACCTTCTTGGGCTCAACGTTCTTCAGCGCGCGACTCTACTGTACACGTACATACAAAATGCACATGTTCATGTAGTCCATCCGCACTTTTCGCCGCAATTTCCGTTGCTTTCTGCCGCGTTTTCTTGCGCAAGTTTTCGAGAAATTTTCCGCAAATTCCCGCAGGGACAAACAATCGGCTTTACTTTCACGCAGACAAACGTACGATCTATCAAGTAGACTGACTGCGCATCTAGCACAGTGGACAGCTTGAAATGCCAGGTGGACTGAGCGCGCGGTGTGCGGCCTCACACGGTGTATACTATACTATAGTGCCAGTAACACTTGGTCCAAGACAATAGAGAGGTTGCGCACAACGTAAATTGGTTGAAGATCTTGACCGTCCGGGTTCGAGTAGCGAAAGCTGCTACGAAGATCCGTCCAAGCGCGACCGAAGCAGAGCAGATCTACGAAAATATTTTTCGTCACTTGGAGTACTAAAATACTGATATTTTGCAACTCCCTGTCTTGACTTTTCGTACCCGCGTCTACCTACTATGAAACAGTTCGCACGTTGTGTGCAACCTCAAGTTTACGAATATTCGTTGGCTTTATTTGGTAAATAATTTCGTTACGGTGCTACGAATTGTCGTTGTGCGCAACCTCTCTATTACAATTGTCCGCTCGGTGGATAGTGTCCTTTACGGTTTGTGAATCATTTTTTCCTCCCAAGTCCGCGCTGAAACCCTCCGAATCTGATGCAGGAACGGAATTGTGCTCACTAACATTTCCACAATGACTCAATTCACAGATTCGTCAGAGCACTGTACAGCAAACTGTACAGGGCCGGCGGAACCAGTCAGGCTGGTCCGGCCATGGCCGGACCACTTTCCCAGCTGGATGGTCGATGTGATTAGTGCAAAACCGGTGTAAAAAAAATCCAGAGGTACATGACTCGACTGTACTGCCGACGTGTGATGTGCTTCAAAGTAGCTCAGGACTCCGTGACCGGCACTGTATGGCTTTAAGGCCATCATTTTTTTATATCTATGTTTCGCGTCAGTTCAACTTCCAGAATCATATGCGAGAGGTGGAAAAAATAAAAAGTTGCAAAATAATAAAAAAAGGCTCATCAGAGGTGTATGCACTGTACATAGCACAATAGCTCGTGCATGGTGTACATTCGAAAGAAAAATCGTACATCGAAGCACAACATCTGGGTTATCAGAATGAGTAAATATTCACTTTGGACAGAGGAGGCAACCGTTGGTCATGGTGCCTATGCTTCGCTGGAATATTGTACTCAGACTTCAGCAGCGGTGCAAAGAGCTCCGGAACGACGCATCCTCTCAGCATAGGCGATCAATGCGGTCTGGTGTAAGCTCATAGAATATTGCTCCCATATGCCGAACAAACGATTTACCAACGCTGGCCTAGGCTAGAGGCCATTTCTGAATCCCAGCTTCGCCGTATGCAACCTGTCCACACTGATGACTCGCACGATCGTACCCTCACTGTGCATGTTTGATTTTTTATTTTTTCCCGAAAAAAATCAAAACGTATGCGTGCGGACGACGCGAAACATAGCTATAAAAAATGATGGCCTAATGATATGGATAAAAAAAAGTTGTGCTTGTGTTGATTTACTATAATTTTCTGGATTTTCTGGAGCCTTAAGAGATGCCCAAATTCGCTCTATTTCACGTAAATTTTAAATATTTCTCCCGGGGGAGGTCCCCGCACCCCCCCCCCCCCCCCCTCAAAGGTTGGCCAGACCACTCCCAAAGTCCTTCCTCCGGCCCTGCTGTAGTTGCCAAACTGCAGAAATCCCAGGCGGTAAACCTGTACTTTAGCGCCCCCAGGTCGTCGGATGTCTTGTACTAAAAAATGTAGTACAGTCTGTATCGGCTATAGCGTACCCTTTTGATTTCCGTGATTTTATCACTATAACCGATGCATCACTATATGCGATACGATCGAATTTTTTTCTTTTTTCCGATCGACACATGAAAGGCAAGGAAATACTTCCAGCATGGCGTTTTGACAAATGAGCATGCTGCATAGTTGACAGTGCCCGCATGTCCATACAAAAAATTCTGTTATGTACATGTATCACAATAAGAATAAGCAACGTGAAGAAAGTAAAAAAATAGGGCCTTTGATATTATTGCTACATGTATTTTAAAGTTATCACTAGAGCCGATAATAATAATAGTGTGTTATGCATGTTTTGATTCTTTGTTGTCATCATAATATCCGACATATCATTACATCCGATAATATTGGTTATAGTGATATTTTTACTGGATAAAATACGTTTTGCTTTTGATAATTCGTACCAATACCACTGTAGCCGATATATTCTTATATCCGGTCACTCTATAGCCGATACAGACTGTATTCAGGTGATTTCAGCACTAAAATGACTACACTGTACAATGTATATCAGTGGTGTGCTTTAATAGTGCCATAATTATATGGGGGGGGGGGGGGGGGGGGTAGCCCTTTCCCAAAGGTGCTCGCCCTTTTTGGAAAAGCCCGTTTCTTTCGCCCTTTATTGCGTTTTTTGGTGAATATCGCCCTTTTTGAGCTTTTTTAGCTGAAAAAGTGCTAACATTTTTTTGCTCATATGCATGCGATCACAGTTTCCGAGTGCTCGATGGGCCTTGGCACGCCGCTTTTTTAGGGGGCAACAAGTAATTAGTTGGTGAAGCTTGTACCCGGTGTACACAATGCTGTAAAAGTCGGTTTTTTAAACTTTACTTCCTGTTTTGCCTTTCGTGGACCCATAAATGGAAGAATGCGTATTCATTTCTCAGCTTGGGTTCATATCTGAACATGTATCATGGCTATGCTTCACTGAAAAAAGAGCACTTTTTCAGCATATTTTGAGGGACGCGAAAAGCACTAAGTGCGAATTAAAAGAGCACCTTTGGGAAAGGGCTGGGGGGGGGGGGGGGGGGGCGCTGTTTACCCCCAGGCTTGTTAAGGGCGCGTTCAGACTGGCGTAAAAAACAAGCGGAATGTGAAAGTTGTCAAGGTGAATCGCTCACGTGACGTTCCCGCCAGCGTAAACACGGAAAAGGTTTCCCACCACTCTGCAGGCCAGTGGAATGCAGATTCCGGCGGCACGCGGAGCGCTTTTGATATCCTTGCAGCACATGTTCCGTCTTTTCGTTTTATTTCAGCCTCTACTCTTGCAGTCTGACTGCATGCTTTTGAGTTTTGACTTCTAGACTGCCAACTTCTCCCATCATGCCTTTGTTCGACTCAGCAATGGAGAGGGAGTTCATGGAGCTGTACGTGGTGATTTTTGCGGGCCGCTCTGCAGGCAAAACGTTACTGCGAACGAGAAGCATACTCTGATCGCGGAGCGGATGAATGCCACCCAAGCACCAAACACTCCGGACATAGTATTCTTTCCGTCGACAAGCACAAGCAAAAGCACAATGATCCAGTATCTCAACAGACTGAATTAGTTTATTTTGATATCCAACTCAAACTGAGTCAACTCAAATTTTTCAAATGTCGAAGCTTCACATGTACTGGCCATTCCAGCGGGATACACGTGCAGTGTGATTGCGATTCCCGGATTACGCTGCAGCTTTCCGGCGGCTATTCACGCCAGTCTGAACGCGCCCTAACCGGGTCTGGCAGCAGAAGAGCTGCATGAACGGGCCTCCATTAGAACTCAATGATAAACACGACAAAGATCCAGAGCCCTAGCTGGCCTGTTCGGGGTTCGTAATGCCAACTAAATTACTTTGCACACCTCA
Source organism: Sycon ciliatum (assembly GCF_964019385.1). NCBI lineage: Eukaryota > Metazoa > Porifera > Calcarea > Leucosolenida > Sycettidae > Sycon > Sycon ciliatum. The sequence continues at coordinate 31,243,564 of NC_088650.1, read as the reverse complement.
GGGACTCCCGGTTCTCAGTCACTGCGCTGTATTTCACACTGCTGCCGGACTCACGGAGCTCGGAGGGGCTTTACTTGACGGGGCCAGGCAAACAGCTAACACTAGGACTGAAACGATCATTCAGTAACTCCTAACGATCAACCAATATCATTAACGATCGATATATTGGTTTTATCGATTCTTGTCGGCCCTACTCATGTACCTCGAACACCAGATAATGAAGAAATTCCACAATGCCTTTGCTACGCTAGAAACTTGCCGCATCGCACTGTTGACATCTGGCTGGTTTTATCAACGTGAACTAGAGTATTTCATGTTGTTTCCAGAGTGAAGAATCTTGTCATCGCCCTCTGGCAACTTCTTTCATCTCCGACCTCTCCCACAAATGAACCGAAAAGACAAAGCCTTCTCTCCTGATCTCTTTCAAAGCCACAAATCAATTTTGCTGCGCTTGAAAGTACATGATTGCACCCGTGTTCACTACCGGATGGAGTGCAAGGGCTAGAATACTGTTGCTGGTATGCATGCGTAAGAAATCATTAGCACTCGTTTCGAACACCAACGATTATCGATTGCACCCTTAGCGATCGATATGCGAGTTATCAGTATAATTGTTTCAGCCCTAGCCCAACACAGAGCCAAAATTCGGTCGGCAGTAACGCCATAGCTCCACGAAGCACCAATGTTCCGGGACAGCTCGCTGCATGGAATAGCTGGGTTTTCACGAGAGAGAGACATAGTTTCGTATGAGTAGACCCGTGACCTTACCCCCTAGTTCGCCATCATTCCCACTCTCAAGACGACACAGGTTATCGCGAATAATGGTAGATCTCATAATACCTACGTATACCGGTAAAAGACATGCAGCACGTTTAGAGTTCATCGTCGTATCGGTCGCTTCTCCTCAGACTTACCTGTTCTCCCGCCGTCGTTTTTATCCAATGTAGCGTCGCGTCGCCCGCTAGAAACGAGCAGCTGCTTCTGCAACAGGATTACTATCACTCAATCTTGCGATCCGCTGACGGCACCCTTCAACAGCCAACGCTGCTAAAACTAGGGGAACTATTCGTTCGGCCGGGAATGCTCCAGTCAACAGCCCAAGGTCAGGAACAATGGGTTGACAGAAGAAGCGGCGGTACTTCGGTCTTGCCTGATTTGCGAGTTGCTTCACAAGCAAACGGCACTAGTAGTACTAGTAGGGATCTCCTCCAGCCCTTACTTACTAACAAGCTGTTACTTCCTCATGAAACTCCGCAAAGACAGTCTACAACTTTTTGTGGAGCAGCGAACAGCGAGCCGCTCAAGCAATTTTTCGCTTGTTATCACACCGTGATGTAAAAAAGGATTTTTTCCTGGCAAGGAATAAAATGAACTGTATCATGCCGCGCCGGTGGTAACGCGCGGACGTGCAAAAGAGAGAGAGAGAGAGAGATACATGTAGCACAACATGTGTGTACAGTAGATCGCTTTCTCGCTCTCTACTACCGCCACCCGTCCGCTACGATAGCTCTTTCTGGCTAGTTCTGTCATGTACGCGAGTGTGTTTTTCCCCCAACACTAATGACTTGGCAACAGTCTGCCCCGGTTTTATTTGCCTGGTGCGATCACTACCAATAGTGCAATACCATGCCACTCGACTCCATGGTATCAGCGATATTTTTGGCTTTTAGACATGATTGTCAGATTGACAGCCGCACACATGACCATCGGCGTCACGATCATGTGCAGTGCTGCCAAACCGTCCGATTTTTCGGACAGTGTCCGATTTTTGAAGGCTTTTCCGAAAACCGGTCCGAAAAGGGAAACGTCCGAAAAGCAGCCAAAATGTCGGAGATCATTACTTTCCTATGCAGAAGTCCTGTACTTTCACTTTTCAGCGCAACTGGAAGGCACAAATCACTGTACATTTGCTTCTAAAAAGGCTAGCGCTTGGCTGTGGAAGTGCAAAGTAACAGTCATGCCTGGATCAGGCTGGATGGCATGTACGCTGACAGTCTGTACAGAGTCAGTGTGCGACCAGCCACACTCATCATTACAAAATTCATGACAACTCTGGGGTTACCATGGCAACGAAGCGAATTTTCATGGTGTTTTAGGCGATATTTTGAATTCACTGTAAAAAAATTGCCGAGAAGAAAAATTCGCACCATGTGGCCAGCCTTGGCGGTGAAGGGTGTCCGATTTTGGCCGAAAATTATTTCGCAGCACTGCATGTGCCTCGCGCGCAATTGGGTAGATCTACTGTACGACTCGTAGTACAGTGCAGATCGTCCCTCTCTAATCCGGCACCTTTTGCAACGTCATTTTCTGCTGGATAAACAAGGGTGCTGGATTATCAAATCCTGCCCTCCAACCCGGCCCACCTATTTAACATACATGTTTGTGTCGTACGTCAAAACGTAGCGATTTTCTGTGTCAATCCAAGTACGAAGTAGCGGTGAGGCATCCTGCAGCTTCATAACTCGAACTCGACGAGAATTGGTGAGCACACATGCTCATTCCCTGGACACTGCAATTCACAACTCATTTCATTTCACAGAATCATTTTCAACGTTTCGCATATTGTATCCTGATGATGGCAATTTGCCGAAACGTTGAAAATGATTCTATGAAATGAGTTGTGAATTTGCAGTGCCCAGGGAATGAGCATGTGTGCTCACCAATTCTCTTCGAATCCAAGTACTTTGTGGAATGCATGTCTATAACATACGCTTGGGAATATCTTACGCACTATCATAGGATATTCCCAAGTGTGTGTTTAACATGACTGATTGTGTTATGTATGTTACAATGCTCCTTGACAGTATGCGATGTACAACTGCTGGATTAGAAAATCGAATTATGCACAGTTTGCAAGGGTACTGGATAAACAAGTGCCGGATTAGAGAGGGAAGACTGTACTAGTTTTTATTTTATTTTATGTCCAACAGCCTCTTACGGGCAAAATTAAAATTAAAAGCAACACATGGGTAGTAGTACCGGTACTACAAGTAGTAGTAGATCTACTACATGTACATAAAAATCATTAGTAATACAGCTGTACATGTGCATGTAGTAACAATAGTATACCATGGTATACTCGATCTAGACTACTGACACAGTCTGTCACTTCACAAATAATTTTAATTTCGGTGTACATGTACACTTCACAAATAATTTTAATTTCGGTGTACATGTACGGTACTTTTATTTTCGGTACTTTCGGTGCGTCTGTTTCATACCTAAAATCTCGAATCAATACGTAGATCTACACAGAACAAACTCTACACACACATAATCCAATAGGGAACTGCTTCTTTGTACCTAAACTTTCTGTTCGCCTTCCTGGCCTTTTGCCCTAGGTCATACCGAAAATAGTGACCTAAAAATTCTGAAATTAGAATATTCTTTCTGGCTTTTTTTAGGGTGCGTTCTTCAATCCTCTCGGAAAAGTTGGAGACTCTCCGAAAAGTTCGAGAGCTGTTCTTATATCCTCGTGGAGGCTCTCCAAGCTTCAGAGGTGGTTGAAACCAGGGAGTAGTACAATATATATACTACTCCCTGGCTGAAACGAGGGAGTAGTACAATAATACTACTCCCTGGCAGTAAAAGCCACGTGTTGATCATGACTCTGAGTGTACGCATTTCCCTTTTCGCATACGCACAGCGCATACTATAATGGGCCTGTGCACGGCTGTTAGCTGCACTTGGATCGCGGCAACTAAAATATTAATTACTTAGTTTTCTGCACGTGAACCATGAAAAATCAATGCATGCTCATGCATGTTCATGCATAACCAGTCAGCTGGCCTGCTCGCCCACGCATTTGACAGGTAACAATTCCATCAAATTTGAGATATCGCTTCGTTCTAAGTCTCAAAACAGTTCTAAAGTCACCAAACCACGCTGGTAATCGATGGCTATTCAATGTTAACATCTTCAGGAAGACTTCACTCGTCTTCAGCCGTTTCCCGAGTGTTTGGGCATCGTTGCCGTTATTTTTCACGGTGTTCTTCTTCCTCTTGTCTGGAGCTGCAGTGGACCGTATGCGTGTTAAAACAAAATGGCGTCACGATTTATTGAAAGTGGTATAGTTGGTGGAACGAGTGTTCAAACCCATTTGAACTTCATACTGTTCGTCTTCTTTTTGACATGCTCTCTTTCCATCGTCCTTAGCTTTTGTTTGTTGAGAGCTGTTTTGGCTTTCTCCTATACCTCTGGGGGATGCCAAGTGATGGTTTTGAGAGGCTGGTGATGGCTGTGAGCGAGAGTTTGCCGATCGGCGTCGTCCTCGCTATAGCGATGAAAATACTAGTTACTGCGCACCTGGCAGATATCACAACACGTCGGAGCGTCCAGGAGCAAAGGAATCTTGGGTTTTCACTGGAATCTAGTTCCACCAGCATCGTGTAGCCCACCGTCGGTGAATGGCGGTCCAGAAAGGTCGAAACTGGTCTTCTGCAGCATCTCGCAGTCCTGCGAGGCACACTGAATACGCCTGTCATGTATTCTACAAATAAAAATCACGAAGTAGTGGACTTTACAGTGATGAGTCTATCCTGTATGCTGCAAAAGACGCAGGAAATGTGACTGGTGTCCGTACACTGGACGCCAATATCATCCCAGTCTTCTCCTGCAGGATCTGTTTGACATTGACATACCGGTATGCAGTGGGTCGACATTGGCCTGGTTTGGCAGCTATCTGCCTGGGTGGATGTAGCAGGTTTGCATTGGCGCGTCGTCCAGTCCGACATTTTCTTGTAACTGTGGAGTACCGGCAGGGTCTGAGAGGTTGCTCGTGCTGTGAACACATCTCTACTGCCTGTCTCGTCCTGGAAGTGCGGTCTCGCCGCTTCCTTGCTCTACAGTCACGCCGTTATTTCGCTTTGTTTCGTGGTGCAGCTCAAAACCTGCCCAAACAACTGTGAGCTCGCAACATGGTATGGACAAATTGCACCACTCATGCTGGTTAACTAAAACCGGGATAGTCGAGTAAGCGAGTTCACTCCCTGGGCCATGGCAAGATCTGTTCAGCGCGGGCTATTCCAACCTCCAAGTGCATAGTCACCGATCGATCCATGCGATGGTGGTTGACCTACAAAGAGCCAAGGTCTACGAGTACTACTATTGGATGCTGTCTACATGCAGTCAACAAAATCAAAGTACCTCAGTATGCCCCAGAACAGGGCATGTGCATCTATAGCATGACACAACAGGGGTTCTGGCGGCACCTGTCAAACAAGCAGTAGCGACTAGTGCCAGCTACCTACTGGAGGCTAGCCGCTACAGTCTGTCACTGGAGATAATTATTATGTTCACTGTTTAGACTGAGCACAATCAATGATGCCCAATCAATCTGCCCAATGTGTGTTCTGTTCCACCTAATTATAACGTCCCATCGCATCAACCCTACTACACGCACATGTCGTCACTCTAGCACGACTTGTGTTATTATTGTTTATTTTGATTCGCACGATAAATAGAGCACAATAAACGTTAACTTGACCGAAGGTTAAAGGCGACTGCAGATAGAGGAACACATCGAGGTACAGGTGCCGGCATCAATACAGTATCAGAGAGGTACGCAGAAAAAACTCTCGTAAGCCCAAGGGGAAGTGGTTGATGAGGGATGAATGTACTATCCACGCTCGTCTACACTGTTCGTGGAAATGCACACATACATACAATAATATACAACATAGCAATAGCATGCACAGAACCAAACAATTTCATGTTCACACATGCAAGCACAGACCTGAACATTAGTACCAAAAGCCGATACAGACAATATCCCCATACACACAGAAGCACACACACACAATGTCCCATGTATGCGCCCGTGGCGAGAAAAGCACGCAGATCTAAAAATGCACTGGATGTGAACCCACAGATTTTCTCTAATAGCAATGATAGCGGATCTGATTCTGAATGAAACACACACACAATACAATTATTGAATGCCCATCCGCAGATGATGGCAGGTCCTAAAAGAACAGGCAGTGTTCCAGTGATGGGGAACAGAACTTCGAGTGGCGAGTGAGGTATACACACACACGTGCGTGCGCGGGCACACACCAAAGTATGAAGAAATAGAATCGACATCGTAGTATTCATTGGTGGAAAGGAAAATAAAACATTGCTATAGGTTATTGTTGTAAGGACACTGGGAGCACAACAGAAAGGTAAGCAACTTGCTTTGAAGCAAAGAAAGTTATTATTCCACGGATCTCAGAAGGAAGGAACGTTCCAGAATGCTGCACTGGCAACAGGCGGCCTGCATGTGCGCGGCCCCTGCAGTCGGTCCAGCTGCCGGCCTTGCAGTGCTGAAAAGAATGTGCAGTACAGCATGTCACATAGTATCGCAGCCTGGACAAATAGACGCTGGGAAGTCCTAGTTATGTGCTCACCTACACCACGATGCACCAATCTTCTGAGCTACTTTGGCAACAATTTTGTCCACTTGAGACTCCCATGGGCTGAGCCAGTTGTTGAGGGCTGCATCAAGGTGGACGGCAATGACCGCTGATGGCAAGGCAATCCATGACACACAGTCACTAGGGCATCGTCAACATGGCGCTAAGGCTGGATGAATAAAATCAACCTTTAGGCTGCCGCGGGATTGACAACGAGGCCGCTGTCTCGAAGCTAGTCAGTCAGCCTGGTCACCGCCATTGACGAACCAGTCGCCACCGCCAGCAGTGGCGGTAGGTTGTGACAAGTATGGTGCAATATTGTCAGCAAATTCAGTACTCAGGATAAGATGAGTGACAAAGGGAACGTTGTGTTTGATAATATTGAAGTGAACAGGGATGATCACAAACCCTGCGCGTACTCCACCGTGAGTTACAAGAAAATTCCGGACTGGACGACGAGCAAACACCAACCTGCTACATCCAACCAGGCAGATACTATTACGATAGCTGCCAAACCAGGTCAATGCCGACCTACTGCATAATGTCAATGTCAAACAGATCCTGCAGGAGAAGACTGGGGTGTTGGCGTCCAGTCACTGAGTGTACAGACACCAGTCACATTTCCTGCGTCTTTTGCAGCATACAGGATAGACTCATCACTGTAAAGTCCACAACTTCGTGATTTTTATTTGTAGAATACATGACAGGCGTATTCAGTGTGCCTCGCAGGACTGCGAGATGCTGCAGAAGACCAGGTTCGACCTTTCTGGACCGCCATTCACCGACGGTGGGCTACACGATGCTGGAGGAACTAGATTCCAGTGAAAACCCAAGATTCCTTTGCTCCTGGACGCTCCGACGTGTTGTGATATCTGCCAGGTGCGCAGTAACTAGTATTTTCATCGCTATAGCGAGGACGACGCCGATCGGCAAACTCTCGCTCACAGCCATCACCAGCCTCTCAAAACCATCACTTGGCATCCCCCAGAGGTATAGGAGAAAGCCAAAACAGCTCTCAACAAATAAAAGCTAAGGACGATGGAAAGGGAGCATGTCAAAAAGAAGACGAACAGTATGAAGTTCAAATGGGTTTGAACACTCGTTCCACCAACTATACCACTTTCAATAAATCGTGACGCCATTTTGTTTTAACATGAATATCGCGGATTGCATCCTGGAATTATTTGAAAGGTATTTCGTGCGGGCTGTGGGGGGTTCCAACAGGCATAAACTGACATCGCTATAGGATAACTGGTAACTTTCACCCTTCAAGGAGGTAGAGCAATGAGAATTTTTTTGTGGCGGTCGTCCAATTTTTGTGGCGGTCGTGGCTGTATTTGTGCACTTCCAAGGCTTTCATTCTGCCTGATACTACTCTCTACTGTATGGGAATCGTTGTTTAGGCATATGTAGCTGTCTTATTTGGTAGATCTGCTGTTTTCAATCACTTGGGACACTTTGTCTAGCCTATTTGTCTTTCGTTCTTGCCATCTATCAGTTTTGTGGGGTGCCTTGACCTGTATTTGTGAAGTTCTCGAGTAAAGACCCTAATTCTTGCCTGGAGTGACGTCTTGAATTGAATTTGCTGGGTGAGCCCTCGTTCAGTTGTACTTATCGTAATAGTCAATATCTGCTTGCTGGACGGACTAGCGGCTAGAATAGGGATGACCAAATGGTCCAAGTGTGTACTAGTACACGATTATTGTTTCCATCATCGTGAAATGCTCGTTGTGGAATTGCAGTCGGCGTCTGCCTTTGGCACTGAGGACATGAGGAGAGTTGATTATTACTTCTGCTCAGCAATGAAGCGATCATCAGCTCTCTTTGTTCTAATTATTGAGAGGACATACCGGCATCGCAATCAAGTAAAGATTAGGCAAACCTCGCCAACCTCCAAAGAGAGTCGAAGATATTTTCTCCAAATGCAAAGACGATCTTTGTGAGTTTGTGACTTGCATTTGCGTGCATACATGAGCAAGTCACGGACCACGGCACGTGCGCGGTTACCATGCCATCTCGAACCGACGCCATCTTTCTTAGTTCAGGGCTCACGGTTGTGTACAAATACGTGGGCGCCATTTTGTTTCTGGCCAGCTCACGCGACGACAGGTCGACTGTCACGCGACCACAGCTCGACCACCCCTTGTACACAAACTCTAGCCATCTCGCAGCGCATTTTCAGTGCGACACATGCCTCTTCAAAAATTAAAGGGGAAGTATACCCTAAAATCAAATTTTCACCAGTTGTAGTCTTCTGGGTGCTGAGTCGAATGGTCTTGGTCCGAGGAAGCTGCGACGCTCCCTTCCTACTTGAATCCCAATCGAACTCGCGCACTTCCACCGAAACTGGGTGACTGCGCCCTACTAGATGGGGATTTGTATGCAAAATGTCACTAAAAGCGCCATTTCGTTCTTATAAAAGCACGGATGACCGCGATTGGCCCATATGTTGTAGTCTTTTGGACGCTGAGTCGACTGGTTTTGGTCCGAAAAGGCTGCGATGCAGCGTTCCTCCTTTATTCCCAATCGAACATGGTTGAACAAGCGGTCACGTGCTCCTGCGTACACCAGTCACCTGGTCACCGTGCCTGCAGGGTACAACTTACTAGCCTGTTTGACCTTTTTTGGGTGCAGTCCTGTCACTCGAGTTGAACTCGAGTTGAACCTTGGTGTGAAAGTTGTCACCTGCTGGCGCGGTGACCAGGTGATTTGGGCACCCAGGAGCACGTGACCGCTTGTTCAACCATGTTCGATTGGGAATAAAGGAGGAACGCTGCATCGCAGCCTTTTCGGACCAAAACCAGTCGACTCAGCGTCCAAAAGACTACAACATATGGGCCAATCGCGGTCATCCGTGCTTTTATAAGAACGAAATGGCGCTTTTAGTGACATTTTGCATACAAATCCCCATCTAGTAGGGCGCAGTCACCCAGTTTCGGTGGAAGTGCGCGAGTTCGATTGGGATTCAAGTAGGAAGGGAGCGTCGCAGCTTCCTCGGACCAAGACCATTCGACTCAGCACCCAGAAGACTACAACTGGTGAAAATTTGATTTTAGGGTATACTTCCCCTTTAATAGAATAAGGTAGCACAGGTAGACAGTACGACACTGAAAATTTGGGTGGAACCAGGCAAGATGTGAACTAGGGGTTCAACCGAAGGAATTTTTGATTTTGGCCCTGGGAAACTAAAGATATGGTCACAAAGTCCGTGAATGCTCTACAGCGATCCCTTCATCTAGAAAAAATCGCTTCGGTTAAACTGTAGCTTAGTATCTACTGAGGATTTTGAGCCATCGATTGTCAAAATCGGCCAATATTGTGCTACCTTATACTGTTTTGAAGTGAGCTAAGTCGGCAGGGGCGCACGCGAACTCCCGTGCGCGACGACAGGGAAGGAAGCCTGTGCATATGCGTTGTACGATGCGGAAACTACACCAGCGAGGCAGCAGCAAGGCGTTTTTTGCAATGTTTCCTCCGTGACTGACAAACTCTTGAAATATTATTCACCGTTTGCTGTCTCGCTCATCGGCGCTCTACTGCTGTGTGCTTCAGCAGCTATGGCGAACCGAAAATACATGACCAGTACAACGGCGAAGCCATTTGATTCGTCCTCTTGCAACGAAACAGAGTGGCAAATCAAATAATTCACAACTCTCCATCGTCACTTCTCACAGCAGCGTGGCACGGCTCTTTCACTCGTGTAAGTGCATTAACAAAACGCTCTGAGAACAGAGATAACGAACTAGAACACGGTGTGAGTCTTTGCTTCATTCCATCAAGGAGCTCTTGTCCTCTACCTCTCCTCACCTGCGCCAGTGCATCAGCGGAGGACATAGATGTCGATCCCTTTCTCACTAAAAAAACTCGGCGGCAGAACTCGCGACTTCTCATCGCAGGACTCAGCGTGCGAACGAACTGTCTGAAGCCTTCGGCTTACGAGGCCAGCACTGCTCGCAACACACTCGCTCGGAAAGAAGCAATAACAACGACAGTGAACGGCAACCAAAGTGAAACGCAAGTCCCCAGGCGGTCTCCGTCTTCCTCAGTTCTACTGCTTCTTGTCAGTCACCAGGTCACTGCAACTCTCTCCTTGCTGTGCTCCGCGCCGCGTAGGCGAGCACAGCTCGAGTCACGCGAGCTCATTTCTATGGTGATCAGATTTCAAGATGTCCTCCCACGTAATCGAGTTTTGGCATCCCAACCGTGAGCCCTGAAGTTGCCGCTTCTTGACAGCCGTGTGTGGGGATTGCCCTATCAAAAATTTGATAATAATAATAATAATAATAATAATAATAATAATAATAATAATAATAATAATAATAATAATAATATTCGTGGCACTCAAGATCGCGGCCCCTTTGGCGCTTCATTTTGCTTGACATCTGCAAAACATCTCCGAATTCTTCGAGACCCGTTCTTGAGTATGTAATCCCAGTTTCTTCGACTTCTCTTTTCTTCTTCTTCTAGAAGCTAGAGAATATAAGAACGCACCCTTGTCAAAGTTACAGTTTTATTGTGACAAAATATTAATTACGAACTAATTACATGTAAAAAGGCGACGTGGAGACAATAATCTTAATAATGCAATGAATATAACTAAATGCGCACTCATATCACAACCAACTCTCCTATTGTAGTTTCATCATTCTCTTTAGTCACGAATTCCATTGATAATTGTGACAAGAAAACGTTCTGGAATACATGATTCGTCCCCATCATGCCCATGGTTGTGATATGAGTGCGCATTTAGTTATATTCATTGCATAATTACATGTACTTAGCTTTTGCGACTAAAAATTAATCTTGGTATTGATTACTACTATAGACTAGTACTGTATCATCAAGACTGACAAGAGTGCATAAACAGTTTATGGACTCCTGGTAATGGTCCTACAACTTGTGTAGGGGGTTATAAGTATCATGACATTGTACTGTTTTCATACTCCCTTTTTTGTCTTCTAAAAAGTATCAATAAATAATCATGCATGCAGGTGTTTTCAAACTCTTTTTTCTTTCTAAAAGTAAAAACATCACAGTAATGGATGGCCACTCAACACACTTACAAAGCTACTACAGAATCAATTATTCATTGTCATTCGCTGAGAAAAAAGGCTGCTTGTGGAAGATGAATACTGTGATCATGAGATGCTCACAAAATACACACATGCCTCTCTCTCTCTCTCCCTCCCTCCCCCTCCCTCCCTCCCCCTCCCCCCTCTCTCTCTCTCTCTCTCTCTCTCACTCACTCACTGACGCTGTCAACAAGCTCACAAGCAGAGGCGGATTTCAGAGAGGTTACTTTGCAGCATTTCAGAACAAAATTTAATGTTCAAGAGTATCATATCATTGATCCTGTGATAAGCTGGCCTATGGGACATGATCAACATGGAAAAGCTGCCTGCAGCTCTCGACTCAAGCGGAATAACACAACGAAGGGATACAGAAGCGCACCAAACCAATGCGGCAAGGAATGACATGCAGAGATTGCGGTAGCAATGAATACTAAGAGCGAGTAAGGCGTTTTTGCTTGCGATAAGTATGGGACCATCACAAATAAGATTTTATAGTGCTGAGTTTGGATGAGGACACTAGAGTCTGAGCGGGAGGGGAGGAACATTTAAATAATGTGGCCAGCGAAGAAGAGGATTCGCTAGTTGATAAATCTTCCGGCAGATCACAAGGACTACAACTGTGGTATTACTAAGGCTACTTTTTCTCGGCATATGATAATGCGTCTAGTTCTTTTCAATGGAAATGATAATGTTGACTGGATAACGGCGGCATGACCCTGGATACCATACGAGCTGGAAAAATAGAGATCTGGTGAAATATTTTAGGATTTGCCGGTGGTGGACGACCGGGAAAAACGATAGAGGTCCCAGTCGTCTAAAGCTGGCACACATCCTCCGCGACTATGTCAGACGACACGTCAGTCACATAGGTGACCTCAACAGGACTATAGAGGCACGACAGTGTTCGTTTGACTTCCTCGCTGATTACAGGCGGGGCGAACTGCGAGGGCCGCAGCACGGAGTGGCAGTCAGCGGGGATGTCGCAGTGATTCGAAACGGCGTACGGGAACAGGAAGACACGCTTGCGACGGTCGCTAGACCACTCCTCGCTGACACTGTTCTTGCGCTGAGAGTCGATACGTGACAAGGATAAACCGCAGCCCTCACTCCAGAGAGGACGTCGGAATGCACTCTCGTCAGGAGTCGGCAGCAGCTTCTCCTGCCGACGTAGCAAGTCGACGTACCCACGGTATGGCGGTAGTGATGGCGTCGGTGGTTGTTGCACGCGGCCTCGGTCCAACAGTGCCTCTCTAGTGCCGCGATTCGGAGCACAGCCCGGGGCAGCTGACGCAGCATTGTCTACAAAGCAGTCGTCGCTGCTCACACTGCTGAGTCCACTGGTAGCAAGCCGGGCCTCAGAGCTGTTAGCTGCAACTGTCTTCCGGTTCTCCACACCAGCACGCACAGGCAAGCTGCCGCCACCATGCTTCACACTCTGCTTGCGGTGAGATGCTGAAGACGATGACGATGATGCAGATGATACGGGTAATGATGCTGCAGATGGAGTTTTAGTATGAAGCGTAACAGGGAGAGATGGCTTAGCATGATTCGCCGTTGGAACTTTCGGCTTGTGATGATGATTCTTTAGCTTTGTTGCCAGCGCACCTGCCGGTAGATGCTTACCGCCGCCATTGCTGGTCGCCAGCACAGCTGTCTTACTGCTCAAGGATAAGGATGACGACGATAGCTGAATTGCTCTTTGCTGGTGATTTTGCTGGACAGCCAGAGCCTAATGCATACACACATATTGCACGCGCACGCGCACAAACACACACACACACACACACACAACAGGTAAAACAATCACCAACAAACCAAGAAGGTACCAGAAGCACAAGTGCATCGCACCAACATCGTGTATAGAAGCAGCTAACACAATAATAATTTCACGGTCAGGGTGACAACCTGTCAGCCCGAGGTTCCCACGTCCGTGGGAACACCACCACCCTCAAGGACAAAGGCGCAGATGCAGCTCCAAAAGCGGTGGGAGGTGAGTAGATCAGACCCACCACAAAGTGACAGAGGATCCAACATGGCCGACATCATTTGACCCATAGACGCAGTCAAGTGGTGTTGGAAACTCAAAACTAACACAGCTGTCTTGTGCGGTCATGATGGATGAGATAATGTGCTACAGCTATATAAGTCAAGTTACTAGTAAGACACCCAACACATCCGTATAAGGAAAATACACCAGACTTGACCTCCATATGCAGCAAGAACAGTGGGGGGGGGGGGGGGGGGGGCACAATCTTGTGGAAGAGACACGTGCTACCACATGCCTGCCAAGTAAGGCCCATCCTGCCAAATAAGGCCCATATTCACCATAACATGCACACATGCGCACCACACACACTAGGCCTAGCCCAAATTTGCTCGGGGCGCTTCGATATTTTGCCGGCAAATTTTGCCCAAGCACTTTCCATATTTTGCTTGGCATTGCCTTTCGTTTCCGATATTTTGCTCCATTTTGCTCCTGCTTTGTGGCAAAAATAGCTTCGAATGAACCGTCTACTTTGGTAAAAGTGGATGGTGACTCTGATGAGGAAAGCAAAACTGAAAATGGTGTCAGTATTACGGATTTTGTAGCATGATTTCAAATTTATGTACCCCTGACATGTCGACAACCTGCACGAGCTATTTCAGCACGACGTTGGCCCAATGAAACCAAAGAAATTAGAATAAAATTGCCAAAACACACCCGGATCCTCTGTAAATTTCGATATTTTGCTCGGAATTTGCTGGCAATTTCTTTTCGTGGGAAATTTCGATATTTTGCTGGAAGAATTGCCGGCAAATTTGGGCTAGGCCTAACACACACACCATGTACACACACACACACACACACACACCATGTACACACTCACACCATGTACACACACACACACACACACCCACTTGCACATACATGTACACACACTTGCACACACACACACACACATCTAATTTTGCAATCAGTACAACTATTATTATGAGAACACAGCACACATGCCATGTATGCCAGGGGTGCACTCGGCACTCGAATGCTCGGTAAGCAGTAGCCACAAACACAACCATTTCAAAACACCAGTTTTTACCTTCTTCTTTGCGGGAGGCTGTAGCGAAACTCCTGAGGCTGCAGCAGCACCACCCGCAGCATCAGCATTGCTCAGGCGCGGAGCGCTGCAATATGTGGTTGCAGCTGTGGCGGCACCTGCGGCACTATCCGGAGATGACCGGTCCCTGTGAAAAACACCACCAGTCACGCATGGCATCACTTGCAATGGTTGTTTCGAGTACAATCAAGAGTACATACCCGCGAAGCGTGTGCAACTCCCGCATGCAGCGCTGTCCAGACAGAATTTTCAAGCGGACGGCATTTTTTTAGACGATGCAATGCGTTTGTACCGGGTGTCGATGCCTCACAAGTGTTTCCTTGCACTAGTCTGTACAGGATCAAATCGGGCTTTGGCCACCACTGGTCCAGGACATAAATGTTACTAGTACACCACACAATGCATCATAAAAGTTGAGCTGCACACTCTTTGGTGTTGCGTACGCTTGCTACCATGCACAACTTCAAAGGAAACCTTGACTCACGGAGAACACATACCACAGCCACAGGTTGACTATCCAAACACGTTGGTACTAGCCCCATTTCGGATAAATGAACAATGCGAGTAATTGAACCATAGCTTTTTCCATACTGTTACATTACCCAATGTGCATTTACAGTCCATTCATCGGAAACTGGCACCCTGACATTTTGGTGTCTCCCACACATAGTTGTAGATATCGTGAAAACAACAGCACATCCTGCATTGTGCGACCCGTGCAATTACTCCTTGCCACATTTGAGGCCAGAAAAGTCCAACAGGGAAATAGAAATTCAGCCAGGTTTTACAAAATTGGGACAGGTATGCCATGGCAAAATGTATGGAGAAGCAGATCCCAAGCCCAGATTTTCGAGATTTAAAGTGGGCTTTTGATCCTCAATTCGGCCCAAATCGGACTTTCAAAAGCCAGCGGGACTATTTCCGATGAATGGACTGTAGTGTAGTGGCCTTTACGCACGCTGCTGCTCATGGTATACACCACTGTCTTCACGTGACAATAGGACCAAGACATGCGCGCTGTTGCATGAAATCTTCTACGCATGGCATGCAGAATTGCAGCGGAAGTTGGCAAAGGGGCGGAATGTGATACCCCGTGAAGCATATTGAGCTGATGTCTTACTATTATTCCCAAAGGCCAGGTCCGAATGTGTGAAGATCGGACACCCCATATATCCGGCTAAACTATTAATTTTAGTTCCTGTGAGCACGCTCCGTACTACACATTCACATCACGTCACATGAGCATGGTCACGGAGACAGACAATCCGCGTAGCGTCAGTCCATGAATACGGCCGTCAAGTCTATCGTGTTTACCGGCCACAACACACCGGCACCAACGACATACCTTTCCCGCTCGCTTTTCAGGAATGCCTGCAGTAAATTGGGATCAAGAAGATGTTCTTCGGGCTCCCATGTGTTGGACTTTTCCGGATAATTTTTCCACTTTACAAGATATTCCACCCTATCCTGTAGCCCAAACGGAAACCAAACACACACGGTACAGAGATAGAGAGATAGAGAGAAGAGAGAGAGAGAGAGAGAGAGAGAGAGAGAGAGAGAGAGAGAGAGAGAGAGAGAGAGAGAGAGAGAGAGAGAGAGAGAGAGAGAAGGGAGAGTGAGTGAGAGAGAGAGAGAGAGAGAGAGAGAGAGAGAGAGAGAGAGAGAGAGAGAGAGAGAGAGAGAGAGAGAGAGAGAGAGAGAGAGAGAGAGAGAGAGAGAGAGAGAGAGAGAGAGACACACACACACAGAAAGAGAGAGACCGAGACAAGAATGGCAAAGTCAGACGGAAACTGATTGTCACCACCAAGACGATGTGGCAAAATCTTCATCCGGGACTACATAGTACAGTACTGATACTCCACTTTTAAACTCGGATACTGAGGGTGCGTTTGGTTGGTACGACCTAGAACAGGATTCACCAGAACAGCGTGTTAGGTTGGGACTACACCTGTTCTGGGTCGGCCAGAAGATGTTCTGCTTGCTCCGGCCTCGAGGCCGGAGCAGACCGAGCAGTTTCACTTTTTCACAGTGAAACCTGGCGGGAACATCGATTTTGGTCCCAAATGATCACGTTCATACGCTTTTGGGTTGGACTCGTCGTACCGTACACAGTGACCATGGTGACCCATACACATTTTGAAGAATGCACCAAGTTTGGCATATTTTTCACAAAAATGTGCTCTGTTTCTGGAGTACCGTTTGGTTGGCATGAGGCTGCTCCATGTGCACCAGCTGTTCGATAGATCGTACCAACCAAACACACCCCGAGCCAACGTTAAATTATATAAGTGTCCCTTCTTTTTTTGGGGGAGGGGGGGGGGGGTGTCCCAGCCATCCCAGATAATTGATCCTCCGGCTAATCGATTCTCTACCGTACATGCACATGACATTGTACACACACATACATGTTTGCACATGTGTATGTGTGTATGTGTACGTGTGTATGTGCACGTGTGTATGAGGAGGGAGGGGCCCCTACAATTTTTCCTGGCTAGAACCCTAATCTGTCCCTCCAGGAACTTGCGATTCCGCGGCCGCGTTGTTTTCCGCGATTTGAACAAAAGTCCGTGATATCCGCGATATTTGAAAAATCATCCGCGTTATTGTAGAAAACTGTCCTTGATACTTGAAAAGCACCGCGATATTTCGAAAAGCAACCGCGATATTCGGGTCTTTCTTCGATGTTGTTTAGTTCTTCAAGCTCATCAGTAGTTTGCTTGTGAGATCGACACCAGAATGGAGAAGTTTCTGGGCAAATCAGCGGCTGACAAGTCACAAAATAAGGCTCGCGTCGAGTGTTGTCCGAGGATGGAGGAAAGCTGTCTTGCAGTTGAACACAGTCAGCGCAGCACACGTACGTTCTGTTTTGTCATGCATGATTTATGCTGTACGACCCGTACATCGTACACCACTACAGTACAAGTACCAAAATCGGCCGCAATTTCCGCAATTTTACCACAAAAATCCCGCAATATTTGACAAAATCCGCAATATTCCCCGCAATTTGTGGCATTTTACCTCGCAACTTTTTCCGCGATATTTCCGAAATGTCTCCGCAAGTTTCTGGAGGGACAGCCTAATGACGATGGATATATTTATATTTATAGGCCGAGGGAATGGAAAAGGGAAATCCCTAAAGAAAAAATTGGCTGTCACCTCCAGGACTCGAACCAGGGACATTAGCTTGAGGCCAGCAATACCCTAACCACTGAGTTATGGTGTAGCTGTCATCCCAGCAGACCGTTGAACATTTTCTTCAGACTTCGAAACTCACACTTCCTGTGACACTACACAGGCTGATGGGACGCAGCCCTCACTGTACCCACACACTTCACGCACATACATTTTTATCGAAACATGACAAACATTTTCTTTTAAGGCACGCCCAGGATACAGTCAACCTTGCGAACAACGACCCTGCATCGTGCCGGAGAAAAGTGTCGTTATTCGCGAGGTTCAAAGTATGCAGATAAATGGCCATATAGGGCAGGCGTGTACCCCTCAGACTCAGTGTTTCTAAGTTGCCCGGGAACCCCTTCCGGGGGTGCAGCGCCGCCGCCAAAAACCTTCGAAAACTACAGTAAAACAAAACTCAGTTGCTGAAACGCAACGGCTGAAGTGCTCTCAGAGTCAGAATTAGGCCCCTAAATAGCTAAGAAGGAGCAGCAACACAGTGCAGGTTGTGCAAGAACTCAACAGTCGCAGGAAGGTCCGCACATGTCTATTTGTAGGGCATAAGGCAGTATATTGTTGAAATCATAAATCATGAATCAGAGAATTCAGAGAATTCTCAGTTCAAAATTCTGTATTCAATTGTGTACGCATTGCTCAACACGATATGCGATGTGTGCAGCCAAATGCCACGATGCAATTACACATGGACGACGGGAGTAAACGTTGGGAATATTTTTGTCTCCACCTTGTCACCAACACAGGGGCGTTGACGACATGTCCGTGTAGATAATTCGAAAAATCTATCTGCAGCCACAATCACGGCCAGTCCAACGCCCGCGGCAAGTTCCCCCATAATAGTAAAACAAAACCAAACATTCGAAACGACGTCCGTCCCATTTCACAGACATTTTGACCGCAGGAGAATTTTTCTCGTCACGGTTATCAAGGTTATCATACCTTGGTCTTCCTCTTCTCTCTGATGCACTCTGCAGTGAACACTCCCACCGACCCAGAGCTTTGAGTGCGACGCTTCCGAGGCACCACCATGATGCTTGCTCACACCATGCGCTCCGAACAACCGCCAAACTGGCTTGCACGGGTCAATGGGAAGATGGAATCGATCAACAAGAGGAACCGAACAACCGTGCTCGTCCCTGGAGATACTCAGTCTTCCGTAATTTTGGTCACATCCACACAGAACAAGTGAGAGCAACCGGCGGTACGATGCGATTCTTCTTCAAATTTGTGTTCAGCCAACAGTAGAATGATAGAAGTGGCCACTGTCACAAACTCAAGTCAGGGTCAAAAGACGGCAGCGACTGCGGAACTTCAGCACGCACAGCGCGGTACGGTTTCAACATAAATTGCCCCTATACTAGCCTAGGACAGCGCGCAAAATGTATGTCAACATGCGCCAAGTCGCGCATGCACAGCAGAACTGACTCGACTACGCAGTCGCAGGTCTGGCGTCTGGCGACGTGTAGATCTACGCGTCCACGTCTAGAGATTTCTGGATCATGAGTGTAGAAAACGGCTGCAAGTGCAACACACAGTACAGACGATCTACCGTAATAATTATTTCGAATACCGGTACCTACCGGTATATTATATAAGCACAGTCTCCACGTCTCCAAGAACACCTTGGGGCGGCATTCAAAAAAATGAAGTGCCCAGTCTCTTAAAGCACACTGTGTAAATTCAGTATCTGTACCGCGGTACGCGCGGTACCGGCGAAAAAAAGTTGAAATGTGTACAGTCCATTCATAAAAAGATGGGTCCTGGCTCTGGCGAGCTCCCGTATTTGGCGATTTTTCGTGATTTCATCGTACACAGTGCAGTGCTGCGAACTTTGAAATTTGAAAAAGGGTCCAAAAAGGGTGCCTGAACTGGGGTTCGAACCGCAGAATGCACTGTTGCAGGCGGGGTCAAACGGCCTGGATTTTGATGGTTTTTCCCAATTCAGTGCTTTTGGGGCAAAACCTGGCCGAAATCCTATTCTTCCTATGGCTTGCTTTTTGGACAAAAAAAACTTCAGAAACATAATTGGAAGAGGATTCCATATGGGATTGCAGAAAAAAATTCTAAAAAAACTCAATGTTTGACCCATTTATGGCCAAAAGCTAGAAGTTCATTTTTTTCTGAATGGACTGTAGTAGTAGTAGTAGTAGAATTTATTATTTTGATAGGGAAGGCCCTACAGACGTTGCCGTCTTGTTACAGGGAACCCTAAGTGCTCTTTACAGAGCGAAACAAAAACGGATACATGTAGATGCTCAACCTGACGACACGAGACAGGCAGTGTGTGTCTGACATGAATTTGGCATGGCAACATGCCTCTGAAATGAGGTTGAAATAATAATGGAACAGTCTCCAATAAAGGAACGTCTCCCCTATAGCACGGGGCGGAGGTACATTGAAAAATAATTTTAATAATTATTAAAGGCCTTTGTTGTACTTGTAGGATTGTTTTACACGAAGATCTTGTCCCGGCGCCGCTTGCACAGTCAGCACGGTCAGCTAGTGCACTGGTGAAAATGAAAGCAAGCAAGCTCCCGGTATCTACTCTACTCGGCTAGTAGTAGTAGTAGTACGTTGTAGCTCGATTGTCTTGAGCTTGTACACGTACAGTTGTACTTCGACAAAGCGCCATACATAGGCTATGGCGGCATGTACTAATCTATGACTTGTAGTTGTACTATGCGCATGCCCCCACACGTCACCACATGTGGGCCGTGTGACGTAGATCTACGTGTGTGGACTGGACATGCACTGTGCATGTGCACACTCATGAGCTCACATGATTTTTCAATTTCTGACAGATTTTGCATACATTTTCACAGGCTCCTGACCTGAGA
This sequence comes from Sycon ciliatum, assembly GCF_964019385.1. Lineage (NCBI taxonomy): Eukaryota > Metazoa > Porifera > Calcarea > Leucosolenida > Sycettidae > Sycon > Sycon ciliatum. Next base: position 31,222,976 of record NC_088650.1, on the reverse strand, counting down.
ATCAACTTTATTTTTTACTCAAGGCCATGCCGCCCATGCGCCACTTTTGAAAATGTCATGCGAGTTGCGTCACATGACGGGCGCACTCAGTACCGCGTAGGCGCGTACCGCGTAGGCGCTTACCGGCGACCGGCGTAGGGCCTACAACAGTTGTAGGGGGCCATATATGCGCACATATACGTACATGCAGTTTTTAGCCAGTTTTATCGGATTTGCCATGGCAACTGATTATTTCATGTGATGACGAAAGAAAAATGGCAACTCGAACTGTCTGTGCATGCATGTGTACGTGTGTTGGATATATGGCCCAGTGTTCTGAATGAGACCTTTTTGTAAAGCAATTGCCTGGTGAGCAAAAGTGCTAACAGCTTCAATCGTACGATTATCTTCTCAAAGTTGCGACGAGAGTTGAAGTTAGTTGATCGCCAGTGCTATCTGTGGTGATTTCCTATCAGTATAATCATGGCAGGAGCAGGACCTCCGATGAAGCTTTTCGGTGAGTGGAAGAAATGAAGTGATTTTTTTGCTGCCAATGTTAGACAAAGCTACCAGAGTGAACGATATGCTAGTATGCAACTTGACTGCTCCTATCTCCGCCTGGTTCTAGTAGAATTTGCTAGTGACATGTGTAATTGAAAGGCCTGGTTGGTTTAAGCCATTCTCTTCTTTCGGAGTTGCGGCAGTGTCAGGAGATATTTGGTTGGTTTAGCATTTGTCAGATGCAAGGCAGGCAGTGCTCTGTGTTGTGCTCTGATTATGAACCAGTTGCCTAACAGAGCTAAAAAAAAGCTTGCTTCAAGTAGTCAGTTTACAGAAATAGCTGGGGCCAGAGAGCGCATGAGAACTATTACTGCTTGAATAAACATAATAATACGATGTATAATCCTTTTCAGCATGCACCATGTACATGTCATTGTATAATAAATTAATAATTATCTCCTAGATACAGGGTCAGAGTGGGCAATTGCAAAATATGTTTGCGTCCTTTGGTTTGGCATTCAGCAGAATATTCAATCAGGGACATTGCTATTAATCCTTCATCACCGGCCTGCAGACTTTCCATCATGATATGATGATGACTGATTGATTACTTAAACCTTTGTAACTCCATCATTTCTTGTGCAAATTCAACAATCAAAGGGTCTACGTGGTAGCGAAAACAATTGCCAAAGAGCTAAGATGCCGGACTCCCAGAGATATCGCATGCCGTATTCTTAACTCGGAAAATTCGAATATTTGGTCGATGCTCTTCGCCATTTGGGGGGGGGGGGCTTTTTGCATGCTCTTTGAGCGACTGGGCACATCATAATGACATAGTCGACTGAGGTGTGAATCGCCTTGAAAGAAAATTGAGCGTTCTGCGATGGAGGATAGCGGAATGTCCTTGATGGGACAATTTTCTTGCATATTGGACTTGGAGACACGTTTGCTGTGTTCCCGCGACTGATTGATGGAGCCTGGTATTGGCATTGCTCTCACCGAGAGCTTTCCAACGAGCCTAACATTGTGAAAAACAAGTGAAGGAGACCGAAGTTATGACCTGCTGAAGATGAAAATTGTACTGAAATTTCTAATTATGCTTCATACTGTGCTGGTAGTAAAGGGTTTAAATAACCAAATCCTAGTTTGACACCATTGGACTACGCACATGCATGTATCAGCTGGGAGTTCAGAGCTTCTAGGTGTACTGCTGATTTCGTCCAGTTTTTTGATGGAGTATCACGGGGGGGGGGGGGGGGGGGGGGGGAGCAGTAAACAGGGTGACGAAATTAACATCAACCCCACACGGTGCTGAGTGAACAGTTTCCGGGTTGTGACACTGTTCCCGTGGTAGTTTCACACTGTTTTGTTTCCTCTCTTTTTCTTTTTTTGATGGACTGGCTCTGATTGTTTGGAATTTAAATGGCTCTTGCTGCACTAGTGTGGGGCTCATCATGAGCCTCCCTGGGCAACAAAGACAAAGCCTGGACACCTGTTTCCCCAGTGTGTATAGTGCATCTCTCTAAAACGGTTTCTGGTACCAGCGAGAGACCCACCGCCCCAAAGGACACACAACGCGACCTGTAATGGCTCTGAAGCCAGGCAACTGTTTAAAGGGGAAGTTAAGGCAAAAATTAAAATTTCACCAGTTGTAGTCTTCGGGGTGCTGAGTCGAATGGTCTTGGTCCGAGAAAGCTGAGACGCTCCCTTCCTACTTGAATCCCAATCGAACTCGCGCACTTCCACCGAAACTGGGTGACTGCGCCCTACTAGATTGGGATTTGTATGCAAAATGTCACTAAAAGCGCCATTTCGTTCTTATAAAAGCACGGATGACCGCGATGGGCCCATATGTTGTAGTCTTTTGGACGCTGAGTCGACTGGTTTTGGTCCGAAAAGGCTGCGATGCAGCGTTCCTTCTTTATTCCCAATCGAACATGGTTGAACAAGCGGTCACGTGCTCCTGCGTACACCAGTCACCTGGTCACCGTGCCTTCAGGGTACAACTTACTAGCCAGTTTGACCTTTTTTGGGTGCAGTCCTGTCACTCGAGTTGAACTCGAGTTGAACCTTGGTGTGAAAGTTGTCGCCTGCTGGCGTGGTGACCAGGTGATTTGGGCACCCAGGAGCACGTGACCACTTGTTCAACCATGTTCGATTGGGAATAAAGGAGGAACGCTGCATCGCAGCCTTTTCAGACCAAAACCAGTCGACTCAGCGTCCAAAAGACTACAACATATGGGCCAATCGCGGTCATCCGTGCTTTAAAGGGGAAGTATACCCTAAAATCAAATTTTCACCAGTTGTAGTCTTCGGGGTGCTGAGTCGAATGGTCTTGGTCCGAGGAAGCTGAGACGCTCCCTTCCTCCTTTATTCCCAATCGAACTCGCGTACTTCCACCGAAACTGGGTGACTGCGCCCTACTAGATGGGGATTTGTATGCAAAATGTCACTAAAAGCGCCATTTCATTCTTATAAAAGCACGGATGACCGCGTTTGGCCCATATGTTGTAGTCTTTTGGACGCTGAGTCGACTGGTTTTGGTCCGAAAAGGCTGCGATGCAGCGTTCCTCCTTTATTCTCAATCGAACATGGTTGAACAAGCGGTCACGTGCTCCTGCGTACACCAGTCACCTGGTCACCGTGCCTGCAGGGTACAACTTACTAGCCTGTTTGACCTTTTTTGGGTGCAGTCCTGTCACTCGATTTGAACCTTGGTGTGAAAGTTGTCGCCTGCTGGCGTGGTGACCAGGTGATTTGGGCACCCAGGAGCACGTGACCGCTTCTTCAGCCATGTTCGATTGGGAATAAAGGTACTAGTAGGGCACAGTCACCCAGTTTCGGTGGAAGTGCGCGAGTTCGATTGGGATTCAAGTAGGAAGGGAGCGTCTCAGCTTTCTCGGACCAAGACCATTCGACTCAGCACCCCGAAGACTACAACTGGTGAAATTTTAATTTTTGCCTTAACTTCCCCTTTAAATGCACACCTCCGGGCGTATTGCTCAAGTTGCATGTGTCCTGGTCTGCGTCTATCTGGGCTCTAACCTATGATGATGCTGATGCTAACCCATTTCATCCCCATTCATCAATATGAACACTCTTATCACGAAAAGGGCAAGTGCTGCCTGCTCCTACATCCCCTTTCTCAAACGTCAAAGTCTAGATCTACCCATGTGGGACGTTTTAGCGACTAAGTTCGATAGCTGAGAGACAACTCAGCTATCGCCTCGAGCAGGTCCGAGGTCTCTCCGATGAAGTTTGAGTGAGCGGCGGTAGATCGAACATTTTGCATTTTCTGCGTTGCGTGCTGCGAGTCAACAGTGCATGAAAAATGGATCTTCCCAGCTTGAGGACAGGCGCGACGCGAAGTCACTACAAGAAAAGCTTCCACTCAAAACAATTTGAGCACATCCGAGCTAGGCACAGTGAAATGGCTGAAGGAGACTGATTTCGTCTCAGATCTGGAACTGGACTCATGTTTTGGAGCGCGTTGTTGCGGACAATGAGTAGTGCTCTGACAAGTTTGGGGGCTCCTTATTGTGCTCTCACCAAGAGCTTTCCAACGAGCCCAAGATCGTCAATATCGGTAAAGTAGAACCAAAGTTGTGATGGAAATTGGATGCGCATTTTCGTGAGCGCCACAAATTCTGAGGAAACAAAAAGGTTATAGACTCCAAGGGGTTGAACTGAACCGTCCACGTCTGCTGTTCATTTTATAATCTCAACTGTGTTCTGTTGCTCCGCTGTCACCTGATTTCATTCTGTGCAGATGCGTTTGCGGACGCCAAGACAGAGGGCGAAGCTGGTGCAGGCGCATCTGGAGTCGGCGGAGTGGTGCACATCCGTATTCAGCAGCGTAACGGACGCAAGACTCTCACGACGGTACAAGGTCTGAGCGATGAGTACGACAAGAAGCGCATTGTCAGAGCGCTCAAGAAGGTAAGCTGCCGTGACTGCGGGGATAGATTGTGTTCTTGCACACCCGCCATCTGGGTATTCCCCGCCAAAGCTTGTTGCACGAGTGAAACTCCCCTTGGCCTAGCCTGCTGAAGACCAAACTCCATCTGTTTGCCAGTCACTGTTGTAACTTGCAGCGATTTTCTACTACATGTACTGTAAACGGCTAATTTTAGCGCCAGTTATGTTTTAGGGGTCATCGCAAAAGTTTTTTGCCGTCCCTGAAACGAACACCATTCGTTGGGGGGGGGGGGGGGTTGCGAGCCTCAATCGCAAGTCTGACCGACACTGTACAATAATAATGTCATGTACATGCATGCGACTTTCGTCGTCCAGCATAGCAAGCTGGGTTTGTTTCAGAGGGAGGTGAGGGTTCCGGGTACGAAATGAACAATGTTCGTTTCAGGGACGACAGAAAACCTTTGGCTAAAGTTTAGCCGCGCCAATCGAAATTTTGCATGTACAGTACTGGTCACCTTCTTTTTGACCTCTGAGAAACTTGGATCGCTAAAATATTTCATTGTGAATTGGTCCTGATTCAGAATACGCTAAAAATTTCACCCGCTAAATTAACCGTTCTACAGTATTATGATAATGCTGGGCATGTATCATTGTAACGACAGGGTCGTCGGATGGAGGTAGAAATTGGTACGGCTCCACAGTCAGAGGGGGTCCGGGGAAACTTCCCCCGGGATATTTTTTTCAAAAAACACTCAAAATACACCTCTCAGAGGGTCTCCAAAGGTACGAAGTCATTAAGGATAACAAAGAGACCGACTAGATCTACGAATCATGACGCATACATGCCATGCAGTTCCGTAGTCGACAGTCTAGTCACGCGTTACACGATGCAGTGACCTGACTGGTGCACCTGTGACGGATCCCGGCTCACGATCACGCGTGGTCATGTACAAACTCGATACCCCCATTTTTTTTACACCGGATTTGGACGTTCCGCGTGGGCCACCTGGAGCCAAAAGTGGTACGGCTCGAGCCGTACCAGTCGTACTGCTTCCGAGTCCCGACGCCCTTGAACGATATGTGCATGAAAACAGAGTGTGAGCACGGAATACTGAAAGTCGACAAATTTTTGGCCCGTTCAAATTCCGGCCTCCCCATATCGGCCGCATCAAATTTTCGCCCTCTGCTGCTGCCGCCTGTATACACTGTCAATATGAACCTTGCAAAGCAAAATTTCGGCCGCAACAAACTTTCGGCCAAACATGACCAGGCCGAAAATAGACATGCGCCGAATATTTGTTGACTTCCAGTATTGGCATTTGTGCATGCATAGCACATCATGGCACCTTGGGGATATCGGGTGGGTGGATGTGCCTACAGTATGGTCAGGGGAGTCCAGATGGTGGGGTCTTATGACTTTTCAATGTCCCTATAGTGCGTTTCAAAAGTCCAGACCTCTGGTTTCGAAAAACTGTTAGGCCAGCATCAATAGCACATAAAATTTGTGATCACTTTGTGCATAAAATTTCCAAAATTGGACATTTGTTATCCAATCGCTTAGAAATGTACAGTGCTGGCAACTGAAATCCGACCCCTGAGCGATGGGTTCACATTCTTTGCGATGTGATTTCAGTTGCCAGCACTGTGTGAACATAGTAAAAAAATATGAGAAAAATTGCGGGAGCTGCCAAAGCAATATTCCGAAGAAATTTCTCAAAAGCTCAAACCGAATTTGAATTATTCGAAAAAGTCTAGAGGTCTATACTTTCGAACACACTAGATTGTATAGCTACTTCTCTCCTTTTCACTTTTCGCTTTCCTCATTTATGAACCGTCTGTCAACCGTCAGTCTTGCTGATGGTTATTTATCTTTATCTCACTGTTTGTGACGGTCCTCTGTTGTTTTCTCCCCATCTCCATCTCTCTCTCTCTCTCTCTCTCTCTCTCTCTCTCTCTCTCTCTCTCTCTCTCTCTCTCTCTCTCTCTCTCTCTCTCTCTGTCTCTCTCTCTCTCTTCCTTTGTCCTTCATCTCTTCCTTTTTCCTTGTCTGAAAATACAGCAATTTGCATGTAACGGAACCGTTGTAGACCACTCAGAGTACGGAGAGGTTATCCAGCTGCAGGGAGACCAGAGAAACAACGTATGCCAGTTTTTAACAACAGTCGGACTCGTCAAAGAAGAACAATTGAAAATCCACGGTTTCTAAATCTACTCCATATTTTGTGCATACCTTGCTCTTTTTTTTACAACCATAAGTACCTGATGAAAACAACATAGTTGAAAAGTGCAGTGCTTCCTGCTGTCATGTCGGAGCTGTGAGTGAGTGTGTGTGTGTGTGCTTGTGTGCGTGTGTGTTTGGAAGGAGTGCATGGATATTGCAGCCTATCTCTTCGCCGTTCTCATCATCGTCGCAGTGCTGTACATAGCTGGCATGGTAGCATTAGCAGCAGGTAAAGAACCAGAGATTGCGTTTCTGACATTCGTGGGCTTCATCGAATCTCCTCTATTTCTGTTAATAGGCTTCTGGATGCCTTTACTATGCTTTGCAGGCGGGTCATGTCTGCAGTCCAATGCATTGTTCAGCTGTCAGGTCATGCTTTGTGTTGCTGTGACTACTTCAGTAGTACTTTGAAGGGTGGAATGGGCTTTTATATTTCACTTCATCCGTGCTGCCACTGCTTTAACTTTCTTCGGTACTTTTATGGTTGTGACGCTGTTGCTTGGTTTGGTCCATCCGCTTTGTATTGGGTGAACAACGCACGCTGCTGTGGTGCCTGTCCTTGCTGTTCAATACTCGACTGTTGGCAGCACGCTTTACTACCGTACTAGTTGCACTGTTTGCTGGTTGTCTTCATGATTGCAGCTTAGGAATACTGCTACGACAAAGCGTGCCACGGGTATGCACTTTATTATGGACAAACTATGTGGAGTTGTGCTGGGTGATTGCATGAGTTGCATTTGTCCGTAGTCCGTTTCAATTGTACTGTGTGCGTGCATGTACATGTATACCGGCACGGTACCGTTTTTTTTCTTTTTTTCTACAAAATCCACATATCTCCAGACACTGGGTGGACAATGGAGTGTGGTGGTGGGGCACATTAAGCTCAGCCGACCAGAGGTCTCGGCTTCATAGCTCCATGGACGCACCAAACCGGTATATTCCGTTTGGTGCAGCTGGCTTCCAATCATGAGGTCCATCGCGGGTTCCATTCTTGGTGATTGTGGTTGTGCTTACCTCTCTTCTCTTTGACCCTTTCTCCTCAGTGATTGGTGCAAACCTGGTTTTGTACCACTTTAATATTGAAGATGCATTTCGATCTTTCCTACGATGCATCTCTTTCTTTAAAAATGAATGAATAGAGGTTACCCAATGGCTAAGACCCCCAGGAAAGGTCTCTGTGTGCAATTATTGCTGATGAATTACAAGTGGTAGAAATAGACTAGGAGTGGAATAGATGAATATCAGACCATCCTCGGCTGTTCCTAGCATTGAAGTTGCGTTGCGATAAAGTGCTGGCAGATCAATATGAGCTAAAGACACTACATGCGCACGTATGGGGCATTTACTAAATCAGTTGTGTTCAAGTATGTACAAATAGTGGAATACTCCTGGGGTACTAGCCTAGGAGGTGCTTCTTCTATAGCCATAGATGCATAGAATGTTTTTGTTAGCTCCATATGGGCCATAATTATAATTACAGGCTTGGATATTGCCAACTACATGTAGGGGTTTTATTGGCAGGGGAAACTGGGAAGTACAAAGCCAATTTTTGAAGAGGCCAAATCCTACAATTATACATGTAGACTGGTACAGTGTAATAGGATATTGAAAATTCTGGACACCTTTGCACAAGAGGGTCTGTTACGGAAAAAGTAAAGCCCTTGTGCTGGTGAAGCTTGCGCAGACATCATTTCTGATAAACACAGAATGCAGACTTTTGAAGAAAGAAATTTACTTTGTATTTAATTAAGGTGTGATCTACCCTTTCCCAAAAATTGGTTAAATTAAAATCATATATAATAATTATAATGAAAAAGGATTTGACAGACAAAGAGATAACGGCTTGTGTAGCTTTTGGCTAGCATCAAGTGCGTGTGTGTGAATATGATGAGTGAGCTTCGTTTGTACATGTACCTGTAGAGGTGGTGATGTGAAAAGGACCTATAAGTTACTAGTTAATATGACAAACAGCCCACCAAGGTAACGAGATAATACTGTATTAATACATGTACATGTATGTATCATACAGTGACCATGCTGCACTAGGCACCGTTCAACTGCGCAACCCATTAAAGCAGTCAAAATCAATAATAAGCAGTCAATATAGCCCTAACTAAGGAGTGAAATATGCAGGAATATTTGACTGCTTTAATAGGCACACTATAAAGCGAAATCAATGGGAGTCAATACTAAGAGAGCAATACTCAGTCAGATAGTGCGTCGGACAACAAGGCACAACACTGACAAGGATATTGAGACATTTGACGACCTAACACTTACAATTGTAGTTCCAACACATCTACGAAGTGCAAACCAACAACCTTCCACTTGGAAGGCTCAGCTCAGGTGCGGAAAGTTCCAATGAGGAGGGAAGGGATGCACGAAGATGTGCACGAGCTATGCGCCTCGGCAGGTAACCAACGAGTTACGTTAGTACAATCATGTACATGTAGTACTGTACTTTTCTTCATTGGGATTATGTCATGCCACCTGTAGTTTTGCACCAATCGTCGCGGGCCGGCGGCGGCGGGGGGTGGGGTGGGGCAATGCCATGGCATGGCCAAGCGTGAACTACAGTCAAGTACATGTCATGTATCTCTCTGCCTAGCGCCTGCATCATCTTCATTACGACATTACATGTACTATCATTAGCCACAATGACCCTCAAACTCAAACTTCAAAGCACGAAAGCATGATCGATCACACATGTGTGGTGACATCATGTCACATTGTGACCTCGTGACGTGAGTCATTGCAAGAATGCGTGATGTCCAAATGCCAGATCTTGGCCATGGTCTCCCGGTTTTATTATTAAAATATACCGTAATGTGGCGTATTAAACACCCGTATATCAAGATGAACGCGTTCAAACCGTCCTCCCCACTAGGCCCAGACAGATTCTGCTCCGCTCGCCTCGATATTTTGCCGCAAAATGTTGCTGCGAAATCTTCGATATTTTGCCGAGCCTGGCACAAGAATCTCGATATTTTGCTCCATTTTGCTCCGGAAAAACGTGTATTTTATCCAATTCCCTTACAATCCCGTACAACGTTTCATAAAATCGCAGGGTCGGTTTCTCAACACGGATTTCCACGCACGTGTCCCTGAGTTCTTCCAAAATCATGTGGATCCACAGTGAATTCCAGTGATATTTCGGTGACATGATCTCGTCCTGGGCAATGTATCCTGCTGAACCAAGGAAATCCAAGTATCAGGCATCGATGTTACCCAACATCTCGATATTTTGCTCCGATTTTGCCGGCAATTTCCGCTCTTTCAATTCTTCGATATTTTGCCGAAAGAATTGCCGGCAGGATCTGTCTGGGCCTACTCCCCACACGCCACTCGCCGCCACATCCAGACGGGCCTGATCCTCGGTGGACGCCGTCCGGTAGCGGAAAAGCTCGCTGGTGAGGGGTTGGAGATGAGGCTCTACTCTCTCTACGCTGTGTGCCACCTTCTTCAGTTGGCCAGCGATGATGTCCCGTACCTCATTGTGGCGGAGCGTCGGGAAACCACCGGTGGGGCAAGAGAGAGCATGCTCAACATGTACATGTGTGGACTCGGATGGAGAGCCAAGGATACGTTTATAATTATAGAAAAGAAAAAATGGACCAAGGAACTACAAGTCTCCACTACTACACTACAAGTAGCGTCAAGAGTACATAATTATGTACTCTTGGTACCGTCGGTCAATGTCGTGCAATGTTACCACATGAGCTGATTGTTTAGTAACTAGTGGTGGTGTTAGTGAACATTTAATATAGCGTAACTTGTAATTCCTTGGTCCTTTTTCTTTTCTACAATTACATGTGTTTGTAAGTGTGAAAGCTGCACAATATTATTATCATCTTTATGTTGGCCTTCGAGCCTACCTACACGTACCTACCACCAAGAAGATAGCGGCGCTTCTGGGTCCGATAGGCATGAGCCTGATGAGGTCGAAGGCTAGCTCCGACACTTCTCAAGTGATCGTGATGCAGTGAGACTAGATACTAAGATAGGCTGACAAGCAGTACAACAACTACATAATTTAATATAGAATTATGTAGAATTACGCACGTGTTGTACATGTGACTTGCATGATGTTGCCTGTTGGTAGGGATCTCAGCGCGTGCACTGCGCATGCAGTTCGCGCATGCAGCCAAACGCGCATCAGAAGTGGCATGCAGAATTTTTGCCAAACACTGGCTATTTTTTGCAGAAAATTGAGATCTTGAACGAAGGAGAAATGGCTGAAATTTCCTTGCAAGGAGATGGTGGTTACAGGCTACCTGCTTACCAGAATGGGATCTTGTTTGGTATGTTGGCCGCCCATGTGTTCTGGAATCGATTTTTAGCTTTCGTTGGAAGGCGCGAAGCCGTTTTCGTTCCAAACGACAGGGTTCTTTCAGAGCGGAAAATGGCGACCATGCCGATCGTTGCCACGATCTCCGAGTTGAAAATCTCTGGATTTAACCGGGGAAAAGCTCTGGATTCAATGGTAAACCCGGCAGAAATACTTGATGTTGGATGTTGAGAGCTTGCAGGAAATTTGACCGAAGCGTTCATGCTCCACGTGACGGTGTTCGTTCTTGTGAATTTCTGCATTTCTGACATATCGCCGTGCATATGGGCCGTTGTTCCAGAGACATCGATTGTCAGGTGTGGACAGGGTTTTGTTCGAGTAGTCGTGTGGAGACGTGGTTTGGTTCTCACAGGCAACAGGAGCGACTCCTCGGGATGGCGAAAGCCAAATCTACCCAAAGCCGACTTCACGATCGCCGATCTTCTGGCGGCGCATTTTCACTTATGCTCTGCAACAAGCGGCACAAGCTGTGGAAATCGTCAGATGATAATATATATTAGCCTATCAGTGTGCCCAGAACTTCTAGTGACTCTACTGAAGCATTAGCTTGAGTAATCTTTCTTTCTAGCCCTCTCTTTCTCTCTCTCTCTCTGTCCCTCTCTTTCTCTCTAAAAATGTTCCAAACTTCAAAATCTAGGTCGAGCTGCATCGGGGAGTCGTCAAATACCGACTCACTGAGCCGGTTTTTGGCGATCGCCATTTTTTTTCAGTCTGCCATCGCCGCGTTGAAAAATCGATTACATCATTGAATGCGCAAAGCCCTGCGCAGTGTCCGCGCTGACATCCCTACTGTTGGATCACTTTGCTGTGGAGCATCACATGACCTTCATTCCCCGTTTGCTATTGCCTAATAGTAATGGGTGCGTCAGGCTCGTAACGGTTGACGTCCAGATCTGTCTATCACTGCGGCCGTGCGAGTGCATAATACACGCAGGTGCCATAGCCTAGGCCCGGTTCCACTGCTGCTCCGCTGCTCCGTGGCAAGTCCCATACCAAAGCTGCGGCGGCTTGCAGTGGCAGCGGGTAGCACGTTTCTACTGGACTACTCAGTTCAGATTGCGTTTACATGAGATTTTCCAACCAAAGTTCAACGGGGGGGGGGGGGTTGAGTCTGTACGGCTACTGGGTTCCGTATGAGCCTAACCCTAAGTAACTAGTTAGTTCACCGGCACCCTTCACTACCTAACCTAATCTCATCCTGTCTCCTCCGGCCTTGCTAGGTGACATCAAGAGACTCTCCGAGTGCACAACGAATTACCCAAATGTACTACTGAGTACATGCATTTGTACGTCATGCACTTCCCAGCTCTTGATGATAATCATCCATGTCTGTCAAGTGTCATGCATTATCGCCAATTCCAATCATTCGTATCACTAAAATTTGATATTAATTCACGGAGGTACATGCACTAGATAGGCATGCACCATTGCTGGGATACTGCAAAGCCTAAGCTAAGGTGCTGGAACTGCTGGGTGCAAGACTGCATGGCCGTTCATACAATGACTACACCATCAACTAGTATCATGTGGACAGAATCTAACCCGGTAAGTATTTAGCTAAGCTCCTCGCTTAGTGGTCATCAGACAACAGGCAGAACCGTGCAAGTGGCCAGTTTTAATCAGCCCATGATGCTTTGATGGCATAAGCGCGAACCTCTGGTCGAGTAGTGGACCGGTACTCATATAACACGGGTACGGAGAGTCATGTCTGTCCGTATTGACTATTGTGTATTGTGCAGTCTATCACTATCAGTACCACTGTATGTTGCTGCTCACAAAGTTCGTGGCCTACTTGTATTAGTACAAATGCATTGCCAGGTACATGAACTCTTTACAGTCTCAGGACCCAGACGGGCAGAGCGAGGGCGTTTCCTGCGCGGTGTGCTCGCTTGGTGCGTCCACGTACAGAGATGAGTAAAGAAACCGTCTACAACCTCTTTCTAACCTTGGCCCTTCCGGCTCTGTATGAGTATGAGGCTGTGTATACGGCTCTGCGCCCAAGACAAGTGGACGCTCTCTCTAGCTGTCGTCACTTGCTTCAAGTGTGGTAATGGTGGACTCATATTGTGATTTTGGTTCATGATGTCTTTAGCACTTCACGTTTCCTGTGTAGCTTGGCGTGTTGGCGCCAGCCTGCATACGGCAGTGCAGCCTGCAGGGTTGTTTGCTATAGTGTCGCCTTAGCGATTGCATACAGTTAGACATACATGATTGTACATGCTAGTATTATTACACAAGAGAGAGATTGGAAGCTTTGTTACAACTCTGAGGTTCACGTATTACTACGATCATCAGGCAACTGATGGATCCAAAACGGGCAGCCAGAACATAAGGGGGAGCAGGTGGAAAATTCTGAGGGGTATCATAGGCGACGCGTATCATAGCGCAAGAGTCAGGTGCAGGCGTGAAGCTGCCAAGTCTTCAGACTTGGGGCTATGCAGCAGTAGTTCCGGCGTGAATGATATAGAATAGAGCTGGGGATAAATGCCAAATCCACACATGCCCGCACCATTACACAAACATACACCCACACTCTCTCCCTTTTCTCACATACACATACACTCACACGCGCGTCCACCACACATTCTCTAAATCTCTCTCTCTCTTACACACACACACGCACACATTCATTCTCTAAATCTCCCTCTCTCTCTCACACACACAGTCATTATTATTATTATTATTATTATTATTATTTATTATTTATTCTTCTTTTACTAGGGAATTCCCAACAGGCGTCAGCGCCTTTTTACAGGGAACCCTAGGTATAATTTGATGGATGAGCGAAATTCAGCTGGTGAACTAGACCCGTGTACATGTGTATCTACTCTCCTCCCAGAGTCCCAGTCCATCCATGCATTCATGCCAAGGATCGAGATACCATGGCATGTGTCGGGGGGGGGGGGGGGGGGGGGGCAACGATACTCTTAGGTTCTTCAGTTCCTAGGCTCTTTCTGGAAGTACAAAGTACACCAGCAGTCCAGATACCCATTCTTCTCGCCACACAGAACGACAAAGCTTCATTTCAGCCTAGTTGAGGACCAAGTTTGAAGCACAAGACAAAAGAACAACAACGCATCGAGCTACATGTACATGTACATGTTTAGTAGTCTAGATACAGTGCAACGAGTGTTAGTTTCCAAGATCTTTACAAGACTGGCGAACACTAAATGTCATGAAGAAAGTGAAGAGAAAGGAGGTTTATATAGGAAAGAGATTGTGATAGAAGACTGTGCAATGAAGTTTGTTGTTTTGTTAGATATCTGACGTGTGCTGTTTGGAAGAAGTGTTTGGATGCAAACAGAACTTACAAGAGATGAGTAAAGACTACTTTTCTACAATAGCGTTGTAGGCGAGGAGTGCGTAACATCAAAAGATGTCGTAATGTGTATTGGAACTATGCTAGCCAAACATTACGTAATTATTATGGTAGAGAAGTACGTGTAGTAGGTATTACAATGTGTGCGAGAGTATGGTGAATCAGTGTTTGTGATGATGAGGAAAATATGACGTGTACATGCAAACAAATGATGATGTCATGATGCGAGAACGTCAGAGACGCTACAGAGCTCCCCTCCTAGTGAATGAGTAATGAGCGATAACTAGCGCGATAAAGTGAGAGCAAGCAAATGGGATAAGCGAGAGAGTGTCAGAAATAGGCGGGAAATCTGACTTGACGACCAGCTCGTGTTTGGCGTGGCGGAGGCACGTCGAATGCGAGCGATGGCGTCGGCTTGGTCGGATGGCAATGGTCGACAGACTGGTTGTCATGGAATGCTGGTTTGAGTCGATCGATGGATACTGTGTCGGAGCGGCCGTTGAGGTCGAGGCGGAAGTACTTATCATGACGTTCCAGGACTCGGTGTGGACCAGTGTAAGGACGTTGGAGGGGCGTTCGTGTTGCATCTGTGCGAATGAAGACATGAGAGCATGTCGAGAGGTCAGCTGGAATGAACGGATGCTGGGTGGGTGGCTTGCGGGGTTGTGTAGGGCGGAGCTCGGACATGGCTTGTTTGAGGCGGCTGACATAGGACGTCGGATCCGGAAATGGCTCAGGCTCGTCAGTGAGGAAATCACTTGGCAGGCGGAGGTGGCAACCGTAGACCATTTCTGCAACTGAGCAGTTGAGGTCAGCCTTCAGGGAGGAGCGAATGCCGAGCAGGACTAGTGGCAGATGTTCCGTCCAGCGCTGTGGATTGTCGGAAGCTCGGAGTGCAGCTTTCAGTTGTCTGTGAAAGCGCTCTACCATGCCGTTGGCAGCCGGGTGGTAAGCCGTTGTGCGAATGCGAGATGTGCCAAGTAGTGACATGAGCGATGACCACAGGGATGACTCAAATTGGGCACCTCGGTCGGTTGTGAGCACAGTGGGAACACCAAATCGGGCGACCCAGGTGGCAACAAACTGGCGAGCGACGGTTTCGGCTGTAATGTCGGGAATAGGTACTGCTTCGGGCCAGCGAGTAAAGCGATCTACCATCGTCAAGAGGTAGCGAGACTCACTAGAAGATGGAAGCGGGCCTACGATGTCGACATGGACATGGGAGAAACGGGCATCAGGTTGCTTGAATGCACTCACGGGAGATGTGGTGTGGCGCTGAACTTTAGACTGCTGACAAGCGTGGCAGGAACGACACCACTCACTAATATCCTTGTTCATCGCGGGCCAGACGTAGCGAGCTGTAATCAGGTGCCTGGTAGCGCGGGTACCAGGGTGGGAGAGGCCGTGAAGCGAATTGAAAACAGCACGGCGCAGCTTGGCAGGTACATACGGGCGGGCAGACGCAGTAGAGGTGTCACAGATGAGCGAGTGATCAGTCATGGGCAGAGCTATAGATTGCCAGCATAGCGAAGTGGATGGATCCTTACCAGGACTGGGCAAGTCTGGATCATCTTGTTGAGCGGCGGCAAAGGAAGCTGTGTCAATGGCAGTGATGGCAGAGACGGGCTCATCGGGTAGGTGGCATCGTGACAGTGCATCAGCGGCAGCATTCTGAGAACCCTTGACATGACGAATATCTGTCGTGAACTCAGCAATGTACGACAAATGGCGCTGTTGACGCGGGCTGTGGGTCTGTGAACGGCTGTGGATGACATTTAGTGTTCGCCAGTCCCGTAAAGATCGCTGCGGATCGCCGGGCCAGTACTGCGGCAGTCGGAAGGTGATGGCAGACACCGGACGGTCCGGTGCGTCGTGTTGGTCGTTGCGGGCGAGTGGTTGGTTTTGGGCCGGGGCGGAGGAGCTAGCGGCAGCTGAAGCTCCAGAGGCGGAAGCGGAAGAACCATCGTCGCTGGACATATTGCACTTTACTCACGTCGGGGGTCACCAATTTAGTAGTCTAGATACAGTGCAACGAGTGTTAGTTTCCAAGATCTTTACAAGACTGGCGAACACTAAATGTCATGAAGAAAGTGAAGAGAAAGGAGGTTTATATAGGAAAGAGATTGTGATAGAAGACTGTGCAATGAAGTTTGTTGTTTTGTTAGATATCTGACGTGTGCTGTTTGGAAGAAGTGTTTGGATGCAAACAGAACTTACAAGAGATGAGTAAAGACTACTTTTCTACAATAGCGTTGTAGGCGAGGAGTGCGTAACATCAAAAGATGTCGTAATGTGTATTGGAACTATGCTAGCCAAACATTACGTAATTATTATGGTAGAGAAGTACGTGTAGTAGGTATTACAATGTGTGCGAGAGTATGGTGAATCAGTGTTTGTGATGATGAGGAAAATATGACGTGTACATGCAAACAAATGATGATGTCATGATGCGAGAACGTCAGAGACGCTACACATGTACATGTACAATGTGTAGCAGCTTAGCTGCACATGTTAGCGCTGCTTCAGCTGACTTTTGACACTGCATAACTAAAGTTTCTATGTCCATTCAGCTTGTCCTAGATCCTATTGATTGCGGTTATAAAACTGTTGTCTCCTCGCGTCTGCATCTTTCGAGTTGGATATACCCTTTGGAGAGTGCACAATCATATTTACACTGTAGTTGTTCCGTGGTTGATGTTGAAAGTACACTGCTCATATACCGGTATATTCCGGCTACTATAACACTCCTGGTATCACAAGGTCCTGACTTGTGACCTGGGTTGAATGGTGTGCAATTATGTACTTGCTTCCGCGTTCCTTTTGGGATTCCTGCTAACTCAAACTCAAAGACATTAGTTCTATTTACGTCTCTCGCATCAGAATGATGACAGGGCACTGTGCAGTGTGCATACTGCAGTCCTGCACTGCGTCTGTGTCCACGCTCCGACATAACACAGCCTTGCTACAGTACAAAAGTAGGCCACGGTCAGTGACGGTCTGCGTCCGGATGCACCCAGCAGAAAACTAACTTGACCCCGACCCGTGTCTCTCTCCCTGGCTGCTGATTCGGACTTCAGTGCTGGAAGAGTGTGAATCCAGGTCAAGTGATGATAACCGTGAAAGACTTTAGGACTTTAGTCGACGAGTTTCACTAGTAGTAGTAAGTGTGGGCTAATAAAGCAGGTCTGCTGCATGCTGTTGTACATGACCAGTGCAGTCCACGCGTAACCCAGTGATAATTTGCTGGTCATCTTCTGGTCCCCAGTCTGGGATACCAGGTCCCCCAACAGCCAGAACGTACATGTATTATGTACATGTAGGTGAGGTTATATTAGTGCCCATGAGCTACATGTGCATTGTACGCCTTGATGTAGACACTGCGGGATACTGGTACAAACTACATGTACATGTACATGTACAGTAATACCAGGTTTAAGCGACCACCCCACTGTGCAAGGAAAATCGGTCGTTAAAGCCAGGTGGTCTTTAGAACCAGGTCCCACAGTGTCTGTGTAGAATTGTCTGTGCAGTTATCTGGCGCAAGTCTTGATCTGTCTCATTCAGATCTTGTTCGCTATCGTTGCTATAAAGAGAAAATCTGTGGGTGCACATCCAGTGCATTTGCAGATTTGCGTGCTTCTCTTGCGACGGGCGTATACTATACAGCATGGTACATGGTACACGGTCTGTACATGGAAAAATGGTCGTTAAGAGCAGGTGGTCGCTAAAACGAGAGGTCGCTTACACCAGGTTTTACTGTAGTTGAAATTACCAATGCAATGCAATAGCAGTATCGGTACATGCCCCGACCTCTCTTGTTGTATCCTATTGGTATCCTATTACTCTACAAAGCAACTACTAGTACAGGTACATGACTACATGTATGTACATGACATTGTATTATTAGGGTATTACTATTAGGGTACAATCAAGTGAATAATTATTGGATCTAAAACTAATACGAGAAACACGAGTACATGTATCCTACTTTTTGTTTGAAGTAGAATTAATACTTTTGTATAGAAGGCGTGATTACAAAGCGAGCAGTGTTAGAGCATGTGTGGAGTGGAGAGCGGGTGCAAATGAGAAAGTTACAAGTACATGCACGTAATTGTATGTGAGTGAGTGTGTGGGTGTTGGTATGTCAAGTAAAGAGGGTGAGTGCTGTAACAAATCCCTTCTGTCTGCATTAATCTGGGTTGCGAGTACGAATAAACATGGCCTCTAATACGGAAAGTAGACGAAAACTACAATCATGTACTTGCATAACACACCACACTGAAGCACGAATCATCATTCAACTGCAAACAATGGGGGTTGGACACCAAATGACTGAAGACAGCTGATTTATGGGTACTCACAAATACTTCATCGTCAACCGCAGGCTCATCACTCATCAGCCACCTCGTCCTCACTCTCACCGTCATCATACTCACCATCTTCATCAACGATCTCCAAATCTCCAAATCCTGTCTCCTCCGTTTGTGACTTCTTAGTTCTCCTCGATCCACTGCCGCCGTCAACCTTCCATAATTTGCCGTCGCACGTCTTGGGCGTGTCGATATCAGTTGAGCACCATCCGAAATGGAACCATTCGCGAAATCCTCACCCACTCGCAGCCTAACACCCGTGTCTGAACCATTAGACAGAGGTGAATTTGTCAGTTGTCCGTTATTCCTGTCTTTGTTGTCGATTCCGTTGCTGTTATGCTTTCCGTCAATCATGTCAAGCAGTCCGGTAACTCGCTCACTGACGGCATCCTGCTGATCCACCTCACAGCACACATCCTTGACAGTGCCAAGGCCCGTCCAGTCAACACATTGCTCCAAAACATCGGAGCGCTGTATACAAGACGACCGCGCTGGTGGTGGCGTGGAGACCAGTGCACTTCTCCGGCCACCAAACTTCTCGCCAGCAAAGAAAAAGAGAGGTAGATTGCCAAAGGTCTCTAATAATCCAGCAGGGACCTTGCGGCCGCAGCTGCGCCCCACACCGTCAGTGTATGGACGGACTTGTTGAGTCCCTAAACACACAGTACACAATAGTTGGTGGTCGGAGAAGTGCACTAGTCTCCACGCCACCACCCGCGGGGTCCGGTATACAGCGTTCCGATGTTTTGGAGCAACGTATTGACTGGACGGGCCTTGACACTGTCAAGGATGTATGCGGTGAGATGGATCAGCTGGATGGCGTCCGCGAGCGAGGACCGGTAACCGGACTGCTAGACATGATTGACGGAAAGCAAAACAGCAACGGAATCGACAACAAAGACAGGAATAACGGACAACTAACAAATTCACCTGTCTAATGATTCGGACACGGGTGTTTGCATTCGCGAAATCCTCACCCGCATCCGCAGCATCCGCGGGTGAGGATTTCGCGAATGGATGGTGCTCACTGAACTGATATCCACACGCCCAAAAATTGTGACGGCAAATTATGGAAGGTTGACTGCGGCAGTGGATCGAGGAGAACGAAGAAGTCACAAACGGAGGAGACAGGATTTGGAGATTTGGAGATGGTGGATGAGGATGGTGAGAATGATGACGGTGAGAGTGAGGACGAGGTGGCTGATGAGCCTGCGGTTGATGATGCACTAGTATTAGTACTGTAGAACAGTACAGTACTGGCAGTACTAACAGCCTCCCATCTCACCACGTGCATAGACCTCTGCCATACACGTACATTGTACATGTACATGTACATGCGTTATTCGCAAGGGAATGAAGGCGTGCACGCGTCGGCTTGCTGATCTGCTGGATCATGACTTTAAGGTCTCAGCGCGCGGGGTTTGCAATGTAGGGTAGACGTGTGCAAGCAAATGATGGGCACCAGGATAACATGCATGCATGACGTCATTTTACTAGTTTTGGTGGTAGACTAGTATACTCTCGAGGCTAGGGTCCGCCGGATTCTGCCCGCAGAAAAATTGGCAGAATTCGGTACTTTTTCTGGTAAGTTTCATGCATGTTTGGTATTATTATTATTATTATACGCATTCCCGCGGCAGCGTCAACCAAGCAGTTATGCTTGATCCACACGTTCGCTTATGCTGGACATTGAAACAAAGCAGATGTAGACAGCTCCTAGAGAATGGGGCTCTACAAAACCAATGATCGAAGTTAGTCCTTCAGTAACATGGAGCGTCATAAAATTGGTCTCATTGGAAAAATGTCATCACTATTGTCTCCTCATGTAGCATCATGGTCAATGGGTGGCCAGATAATTATACGTATGAGGTTGAGTTGCCAGATAATTATTAAAAGATTCAAATAGTAATATTATTATAGGATGGTTGTTATGAGTTTATAAGGGTGCCATGGCTGTTTCTACTCGTGACGAGGGTGTGCACAAACACTCTTCACCAGCGCGTTCCATGCTGGACGGTCCACAGCAATCCGCTCCAGACGGCGCAAGTCCTCAACACTCCGCAGGTGCCCATTGTTCGACTGGGACAGATCGGTGTGGAGCTTTATTGGTAGTGTCACTCTCGGCCTCCCGCGGTACCTCCCCTCGGGTGCCTGAAAGTATTGCTCCATGCTCAATCGTGCTGGCGTGTCCTTACCCAGGCGAAGCACATGCCCGAATAGACTCCAGCGTGAATTTCGGATCAAGTCCGACACCGGCTCCACTCCACATCGGGCATACAACGCCAAATTACTAATCTTTTGTGGCCATGTGATGCCGAGAAGTGACCTGAGTTGCCTTCTATGGAAAGCGTCCATGTTTGGTATGTGGATAAAAAATGGAGCAGAATTCGAGGAATTGCCCGCCATAAGGTTTGTATGGTTCTGCCAATTTCACTGCTTTTCGAGCAGAATCTGCCACCTTTTCGAGCAGAATCCGCCGGTCCCTCCTCGAGGCTCGTGGTTTCTCGTAAAAAAATGCTAGTATAAATTGAAGTGACTGAAGTCACTACTTTACTTTCATGTTCGCATGACGTCTTGTGATAAGAAATATTTTGTAGTAGAAGTCATGGTTTATTCAGAGACCCACATCACTGATGCGGAATGATGGCAATTAGTATTAATTATACATGTACATGTATTGTAGGAAAAGTCCATGCTTCACTTTCATCCATTGCAGAGTCACAGCAACGGAATGTGTAGACAAACACCAATCCACATACGCACACACACACACACGCACGTAGTGACAATGTACAGCTGCCTTAGCTAACGCAGTGGACAACATACTGAGTGCTGCAAATTCCTGACCGCAGGGCTAGGGTTCACCAAGAGTTCACAACCCTCCCCTTGGGAGGTGACAGTAGGGCTCTCTTGGAGCTATAATTGGTGAATTGTGGACTCTTCTAAGTTGCTACTGTTGACGTCGCCATCATGTTTGGCGAGCGAGAAAAAAAACATCTCGACAGCTACTCCCTTTCATGAACAACGCGGTGTTCAATGATTGATACTCAGCCAGCTAGGCAGCATGCGCACAGTAACTGAGAAAAGCGAGATCCACTGGGATTGAAGCCCATGCAACACTGACGGCAGTGACGCAACGACAAGATGTCAAGAATTCCGGCTGCAAAAAGTAGTCATGACACGTCGTTTGCTGGTTGAAAGACGGGTACATGCCACAGTTGGCGAGAACGTCATCGACTTGCCCGACCTTCTTGACAAGGCCGTACACCGGGCACCATGCATGGCACCGAAGTCCAAAAATACACACCAAAGCCTTGCAAAAACTTGTGCCTTTCCCCATCGCCATCGGTACAGTCAAACAGTCATGATACAGTCCTGATTGTTTGGTTGATCTAGACAACAGTTTCTAGAGAACTAGTAGAATCTACATGCCTGTACTGTACAGTCTGTAGTCTATTGGTAGTACTAGTAGATCTACTAGTAGTAGTAGTAGAACGACAACACGTAGACATGCTTATGCATAGCACATGCATGGCAGGTGCGGTCCACGCTGGGAATTTCCGGTTAGTAAAACTGGCCGGAACGTGCAGGCAGGTCAAGTGGGGAAACATCCCGCATACATCTCCATGCGCTGCGATGAATAATGCGACCGAAGAGGACGAGGCGATGCACTTTCACATGACAACCTCCTGACCGTGAGCAGGATGGACAGCGTTCTTGAAATATTGCCATTATTGGCCTAGATCCAAGGCTTTGGCCCCCGCTGGTTTTGTACTTTCCGTACTATAAAGCAGCGATACTTCCGCGAAGGAAGATCAGAACTCACTTTTAGTCGGCGTAGTATGTAGAGCGAACAACGAGTTTGAGCAGCAGATAGTCAGTGACCAGTGGTGACGAACACAACGTCGTTGAACTATCGGTACTTGCGAGACTCCACAATACTACTCAGAATCTGTGTGACTACAGTGCAAACGCGTGTACGTGTGGGGGTGTTGGAGCTTTGCGGGATCCGGGAGAGCTCGCAGAAAACCGACTCGCAAGGACCTTAGGTAAGGGCACCGTAAATTATAGCGTGCCATTCATTGATTCAATGGCGCTATCTGTGTATATGACATTGTGTAGGTCCTCACATTGAGTAGCAGCAGTACGTGGTGCGCTTAGAAGCCTAAGTTTTGACTTTGAGTTTCTCCTGATTGTCATACAAATCATCTTTTGCAATTTTGTGGCACAACCCGATGGGATACCATGGACACTGAATCAGGCACTCCGCTTGCTCTCACTGTGGGCGGCACGTCAGTTACGAATATGATTGCCGCTAATAAGTAATATGCAGCTAAGCTCCATTGAACACAGCATCATGCACTGATCATGAATGCATCAGACAAAAATGCATGCACAGTCGGTGACCCTACCGATCATCTGTTACAACAAATAGTACAACATAAGTATAATGTTGGTGAGTGTTGGTCACTGCGGGTCCCTAAACAACCTAAACATCCGCCTCGCCAAATTGATGAGACTCAGACGGCATCATAATCTCAATCTATACACGAGTAACTCCAACGAAGCACCGAGCGAGGGTATCACAGTGTATGTGCAAGGACAGTTGCGATGCTGCTGCTGCTGCTGCTGGCCACGAATGACTTTCAGCCATTTGCGCATCACTCCTCAGCAAATTCTCTCTCCGACCTCACATCCTCTCATCACCCATTCATTGGACTTGTTTTGCCATTCTCAGTCAGGGCCATGTTTCGGGCATTGCCCATCATCAGGGTCTTCTTAGAGGATATTGTTTCTGTTTACAGTTAAACGTAAATCAACCGAACCATGCGGAGGGAGGGATGAACTAGTAGAGCAATTTTTGACTCTTTCTGGGTGATGGGGCTTGACGAATCAGCTTCAGCTTCAGCTGGTCGATTGTTCTCTTTCTATTGGCACATTCCAGTGGTTGTTTGTTTAGTTTTTGTGTGGTTGTTTCTTGTAATTTGACACTGTGTGAAGCCTGCCCGCAGCACTGTGCTATGCCATGAAATGAGAATTGAGAGAGGGAGCATTGGAGTTGTGCGTAGGCCAAGGCGACAATACAATGAGCGATTGGCTGTCAAACGAAATTATTCACTCATCGCTCAGAGAGAGAGAGCTGGACATCTATCTGCATTCAGTGTCAGGCCTTGCAGTGCGGTGGTGGAGAATGTTTTGCACCATGGGATATCATGGGACTTGGACATGTGGCACAATAGCAGTTACTTGGTCATGAGTGCTCTGCTTAGAAGCACATAGGACTGTTAACAGAGAGACAACATCGCAAGGCTATCATGTTGGCGTTGATTTTGAATTTCCCCACCCGCAACACTGTGTGCATGTGCGTGTATGTGCATGTGCATGTGTGTGTGTGTGGGGGGGGGGGGGGGTCTTTGATCGGACAGCTTTGAAGCCAGTTGGCAGCTGTCGTAACGAACTGCAGGATTTGCGCGCCCACCACTCTGCGTGGCTTGAATCGATCCGAAATGAGACTTGAGACTCTATGGCCTGCGATCAATGAGGATTTACAATAATACCGTCACCATCTGGCTAAAAACTAACAACCATCGTCACCCGGCTGGCTACTGCCTGTCTGAATACTGTCCACACAGTAATGTGTATTTGTATCGATCTCTATACCTCAATACCACGTAGCTCTTGTATGGGCAGACACGCTAAGCCAAAACACGGTGCATTTGTCGCCATCGGCGAGCCAGGGTGGGCATGTGTGTGTGTGTGTGTGTGTGTCTGTGTGTCTGTGTGTGTGTGTGTGTGTGCTTGTGCGTGTGCATGCATGCGTATTGCGGGCCAGCAAAGAAAGCCTGATCTTAACCGGGTGTATAGGGGTTTTGTGAGTGACATCACAACATGATTGTGTGCCGTGTATTGTGTGCCGGACTGCCCACTAGCTTAGTGGATCTGATGCCACTCACAGCAAAACATGATAACTAAGAGAGTGTCCGTGTAACATCTTGAGGGGACATTGTAACAGTGTGTCGTGCAGCAGCGCCTGGTCGCGTGTGTGTATGTGCAGCAGTGCCTGGTCGTGTGTGTATGTGCAGCAGTGCCTGGTCGCGTGTGTGTATGTGCAGCAGCGCCTGGTCGTGTGTGTGTATGTGCAGCAGTGCCTGGTCGTGTGTGTGTATGTGCAGCAGTGCCTGGTCGTGTGTGTGTTTCAGCATACAGGGTTCTAGGTGCTCGCCTGGTTTTCTGCGCATAAAGCCATGTCACCAAAAATTGTTAATGCAGGCAGCAGGGATACGAGTAGCTCTACGGACACAGAGGAGAAAGCTGTGTTGAGGACGTACCACGCACAGACCGTGAGAGAGGTGCTAGTTCACCCACTCCTTGCGGCAACCGAGTGCAAGATGTTAGTTGTCCCCGGACGACACGGATGAATTGAACGACTTTGTTCAACCATGCCGAGGTGACTAGAGTAGCCGGTCCATCAAATGGCGTTGGTCCCCTCGTGAACTGCGCGGATGGGCTCTGTCCAACACGGATGTTTACATGTTCAGCTTCTCCGCCGTGTACCAATGCATCATTCACCCTCTAACCTTCACAGGTCACCTACCATACGGCTAAGCTGTGACCGGCTCTCCGGACTGGAAGTTCACCGCCAGTGATATCGTGTTAGATTTGCGAGCGGCAGCAAAACGGGCGACAGCAGACATTGGTGTTGACAGCTTGTGTGACACCTCCTAGAAGCTGTCCAGTTGCATGCAATTTATCTGTCATCAAGATAGCTTGACAGATGACAGACGCTGAACTCCTCTCCCTGCTTGTAATGACAGCCAGTGCGTTCTGTGGCTGGACTGAGAATGAGCACACTGGAATGGATGAGAAGAGGGTTGCTTGCCGGAGGGAGAGGTGCTTTTCTGGGCCTGCTAAGAAAGATGTAGCCGCGATGCGGCTGGTAATCGTGTTTATCTATTCTTTTCCGTGATAGTGCTCGCATTCTGCTGCCAGATGACCCGCTCGAGCATGAAAAACACTTCACCAGCTGCATAGCCGTGCACCAGTGTATGTCACGCGGTGTGCAGGCCGCTGTGCAAAGTGGAACGTTACTCTGTACTTTGATTACATAAGCAGATCTGTGACACCGAGGCTGACATGAAGACTGCGATAATAAACCTCTGTAATTGTATTATCTGTCGATATCATTTTGACCCTCCAGGGCTCGGCAAGATAACGACCGACTGCTGAGATACGTGCAGAAGAAGACAGTGTATAAATTGAACTGAGAAAGTCTTGATCACTTCAGAGTCTATTGGATTAACACGCAAGCGCTATCAAAGAGTTCACCAAGAGTTCTGACTTTCAGGAAGGAAGACATTACCCAGTGAGAATGAGTTCCGTCGATATCAACACAGCAATGGTGGACAGGGCTAGCACATGTAGTGGTGTGCAGCATAGCAGCGGTGTGGAGGAGCTGCAGTGCAGGCCAGCGCTGCAGGCCCACCGGCCGTACAAGATTGCACTGACTGGCAACTGTGGTGTGGGTAAGTCTGATCTTTTTCTTTTTTTCTCTTTTTTTAAAATACTGAAGTGCCTGGTCCAGCAGAGAACGTAATGGGAAGACAGAACCAAGGGGAAGACATTACAATACAGCGGCAATCTGATTCCCTCTGTGCTGCCGCTCACTCCAAACCAAAGTATGTCATCCACACCAATTTAGAATTCCATGAGCTGGCGAAACAGATCTCCCCGCAGAGCAACTGCATTCCATACTTACCTGGACTGATGATGTTGACACACTACTAGCATCATTTCACATTGAGAATGAATGGTGACCTATGGCCGGTGTTCAATTCCACATAACACACTCAGTACTCAAAAGCCTATTTACCCAGACGTGGTGCTAATGCTAACCTTTATATTTCACTGTTCTCGCTCTTTGTTGTTATTGTTGTTGTTGTTGTTGTTGCAGGCAAGACAAGTTTGGCATGTCGCCTGTCCAATCCAGACTGGATATTCCAGCAGGTTAATTCTACCATTGGAATGGAGTACCGACATAGGATGCTGAAAGTCGGCGATCAGCTAGTCAAACTGCACCTTTGCGATACACAGGTAGGATTATTCGAACTAAATACATCTAGTGTTACGCTCGCGGGTATCTGTGTGTATATGTGTGTGTGTGTGTGTGTGTGTGTGTGTGTGTGTGTGTGTGTGTGTGTGTGTGTGTGTGTGTGTGTGTGTGTGCACGTTCATTGTATGTGTGTGGTGGTTGGTTGAAGGAGGGGATCAAGCTAGCATCCTTTCTACTGATATGGAGAAGCCAAGTGTTACTACAAACACTCCTACACTCTAGCTATGTGGATAATCTCTATTTGCAGATTTTGCAGAACTGGTTGAAACAGCTACTTCTGAAGTAGCTGTGTGGAGATTTGAGTAGTCTGCAGCTGTAGGTTCACAGACATTCATGTACCTCTGAACACAGACTTTGCAGTTTGCACCAGACCACCCCAGCAATGTGTATCTTGCCGTCATCATCACATGAACACCTGGCTAAGAAGGAGAGTTATTGTAGTTATCTAGCACCAATAGGAGGAATAGTCACCGCACAGTTTGTGTTCTCTTGGTTGCGATACTGGCTTAGGTGCTCATCTTTTTGTGTTTCTTGTACTGCTTTCATTTTTTGTTTCAGGGTGAGGAGAGATTTGGCCGTGTCACTACAAGTTTCTATCGCGTGGCACACGCCGTCTTTCTGGTGTTCGACGTCACAAACTACGAGACTTTCCAGGATCTGCTATTCTGGACCGACGAGGTAAATAGCCGGCCTGAGTCAGTTTCTCACACAAAGGATCAAGAGGGTTGCACTCCAGCAAATTTAGGGAGCAATGGATTCCTCATGTTTGAATTTGCTGGAATTTTTATTTAGGACAAATATACCCATTGGTTTAATAAGGGCAAGTTTCAAAGTCCAGACTGTGAAATCTTCCCGAATCTTTTACTCTGGTCCTATGTAGCTCCAAATTTGCAATACGCAATCATGTGTGCTTGTTTATCTGAACTGGTCTGTAGCAGTACCATGCCGTGTGCATTCCACTCATAATGATACTGACATCCGTTGCTGGTGTTTGATCGTGGTGAATGCAGGTGCTGACATATCAGCGATCAGAGCAAGTGGTGAAGACCGTCATTGGCAACAAGTCCGACGTCGCGAGCAAACGAGAGGTACGTTGATAGCACCACGCAGCCACTAACACGTGCTTGTGTGTGTGTGTACTGATCATGAACAGTCTCGGTGTGCAGCACTGCAAGACAGTGCCGTCCAGCTTTCCTCCCGTTGTCCATCTGGCAAAGTTACTCAATTTACGCGATGGCTTAGAGCAGTGGATCGCTTGAGCCTTTCCTGTCCTCTGTATTTCTTATTCATAGGACAGGTAAATGTCTGGTTGATTGCAGGTGGCGGAAAGCTTGACTGGCTGTCACTCAATTGTGCAGTCCGTTAATTTGAACGTACCAAAATCATTGTTTTGCTTATCACGGGTAGATGCAGCAGTGCTGAATGTCGCCGTGAACAGTGATGCTAACATTCCGAGTCCGTGTCTCTGCTTCATCTTGTCTGCACAGGTGGACGAAGAGACGGCAAAAGCGTTCGCCGAGTCCCGAGGTCTGCAGTACTTCGAGACGAGCGCGTGCAACGGCGACAACATCGAAGACCTGCTGCAGGACGTGTGCCACAAGATGATCGGCTTCAGCTGCACTGGCTCTGGCTCGGCATCATCTGGCAGCTCACACAGCGGGACCAATGCATCCGGGTTTGATGGCGTCGACGGTGGCGCGGTCACTCTAGGTCAGACACTCAGGCCACGGGGCAGTTGCCTCTCCTGCTGAATGACGGCACACTGCTTACTAGAACATTGATACACATTCACAATCCGTGCGCCGTGAAACCATGATCACACCGGTTGAACACCACGCAAAGTTGTTTCATGCAAAAGCCTATAATTGATCACATCCAGGGCTATTTCTGTGGTCCTATGATACTGCAGGGCTAAGCATGGGATCAACACTTGTTCTTGATTTCGAGACCTCTGTGCATAGAACGTTGAGCGATGATGAGACCTAACTAGCAACACTATATTTAGCAAGCTAACCCTTGAGATAAACTACTCGCCACTGAGCCGAGCACTATACCGGTAATTGTAACGCTGGCACTTCATTCAATTTACAGCTTTTTAACAGCAATACTTCCCAACTACTCTCGCCTGCGTACACTGCATTGCGTACACTGCGTCTTGCATTATGCTGCTGCTGCATACACATGTATGATGTAGTACAAGTACAAGTAGATATCTATTGCTGACTGTGGGTATGATGGTCCTAGTTTAGAAGCTGGCTTGTTTGATAAGCATAGCATCAGTTGGGGAGGCAAAGGCAACTGGGGAGAGGAGATGATGAGCACCGCCCTCCCCGAATGTCCAGCTTTATGTATTTATCCTACTCACAGACAACCATGGTGGTGATAATTGCACTCCCTTGTTGTTGCGTAGAATCGATTGACGCAGGACTATCTTCAGCGGGTGTAATGAATGTGCGGCATGCGTCCCGCCCCTGCTAGTGTGCAAACGACGTGCGCTGATCCGTATCTCCAGGGAACCTTTTGACCACAATTCTACTCATGCCGTCGTACATATAGTAAATGTTGAAGACGTGAGTATTAGTTTGTCGTACATGTACTTGTACATCTGTATGTGTGATATCTCCTTACATGACCACGTGAAGTGTGTATGCACCGTACATCAAGGACCGCTGCATATGCAGCGTCAAAGGATACAACAATGGGGATGTCACGAACATGGTGAAGCTTTCGCAATTCGAGGATCGAACTACAGACTGTAGTAGTGGCAGAATAACACGCTCGTTTCGTGTTTTCACACGTGACGCACACTGCCATCGACTTCTGTCCGACAACCAGCAAGCAAGAGGTAACCACACGTACGCAACCTTCGAAGCTGGTTGTGCTGGACTTCGAAAGTCTAGCACAAGTTCCAGCCAGCGTCTTTCAAACGTCAAGAGCATAATCTCTGTTCTGTCACTATAACTAGTATTACTTGTAGTTCGATCCTCTAAGAACCATGACCTTGTGGTGACAGAGCGAGAGGTCCTCTGACTAGAATGTTCAACTAAGTTTCATTTATCTTGAGCTGGGGTGCTCTGAAACCACCAGTACCTACTGGCAGTAGCTTGAAGAAGGTTCTCAATACCGACTTCGCTAGGCAGACATTCATTGTTGTCCTGGTAGAGAAGAGTTCAGAAGTGTTTCGCTGGTACAGTAGTGAAATATTTCCCGCCGCCGCGGAGAGGAGCGCACCTAAACCATTGTCAACTGTAGGCTAAAGGCAGTAAAGCAGGGGCACTGCGTTGCAGGTCGCCCGTATCTTTGTGGCCGCACTAGCCCCCAGGCTTCTTCCTCCCACTGTTCAGATCGGTCGTTAGACGTTACTCGTTAGTGTGTGCAAGTTCGGACTCTGCGCACTGCTTCGTCAGCCAGGTCAAGAAATAATTGCTACCCTACTTCCCACGCCAATGACAATGCGAAGGGACATCAGTACTAGTAGGAGTTCAGGTGAGTGGCACAGGATGCCAATGCCCGTGTTCTCTAACTCTAGCTCTTCTCACGCTCAGTTTTATTTCTGGCGTCAGCCATGATCAGGCTTGTTCTGTTTACTACTAACCGTGCACATAATACAGTGCTGTTAACTGAAATCCGACCCCCTGAGCGGTGGGTTTACTTTCTAGCGGTCTCTGTTTCGTGGTTTTACCATCCCGTGTTGGGTCTTTGCGACGTGAGCGCACCGCTCAGGGGGTCGGATTTCAGTTGTCAGCAGTGTAGTACTACATTTAGCGATCACAAGACTACACAGTAATGCTGATTGCTGTTCATCCTTTGTTGAACTTGAAGCTACACAGCTCCTATAATATCCAAGCACCTCACAGAACAATCGTTCTTTCAGAAAATCTGCTCGGCCGTCAGGCTTCCTCAGTAACTGTTTCTTGGTGGTATGCATGCTGCTACCTTCGCAACGTTTCTCGTTCGCACGCGAATTCTGTGTGACGTGGCATTTTCACGCACAAACACGCGACAGAATGTGGCATTGTTGCCGCATGTGTGCAGTGGAGTCCTGCGAGCTATAAGGCATTAAGGGCAATCCGAGTGCAGTTACAAAAAGAGTCGTTAGCATTGTGTATTATTATGATGCAAACCATGTACAATGGTGATGAATACTAATGGTATCGCCATCCCCATAATCACGATCTACATGTCTAAGTAAGGCCGTTCAAAGCTTTCGTACCTATGCAGAAACGTCCGAAACGGACAAAAACATTTGCTCCAAGACTTAGTGTTTCTAGCTAAATTTGCAAGGCCGGGCTTCACGAATGCACACACGCATATGTATGCGTGGTGGGAAGTTTGGAATGCGAAAGTATGATTGCTTGGGGGGGGGGGGGGGGGCTGATTTTGTTTGTTTTGCGGCCTTCCACCAACGTTTGTGATGGTAGTGCACATGTGTTTGCCCGTTGAGAGAACGGGGGGGGGGCTGAGTGAAGTGGTGTAGCCTGACAAGAGGACGGCCGACCAAGAGCGTAGCAGTGAGCTTCACAGCGCAGTCATGCACATCCAGTCTCTCCACGTCTGGTCCAGTAAAGATGGTTCTTTGCCAAGTGAACTAGGGTACCCAGAGGAACCTTAAAAAAGTTGTCTTCTTCATTGTCCTCTTCTCTGCCGGTGTAGGGTTCCAGAATCACTCCGGAAAAGCCTGCAGTGGCAGACAGTTGCCGTCAAGTCTGTCCATGAACCCACGTGTATTGGTCTTTGCCAGCATTGTCTTGCCAAGGGCAAAGAGCTCCCAATTTTTGTTGGTAAGAATCTGAAGGGCAGTGATGTACTTGTGCCCTTGTTGGACTCTGGGACAGCGGCGGCGAGCATGAGCAAGTCACAGTGTGATGTGTCACCGTCATGCTGGCATGGCCCATGGACCACTGCATGCATAACAATATTCTGTATGCCATGCATGAGCATGGGGGGACCTGTAGAGTTGACTGCCTGTGTACATTCATGGGTGAGTATACCGACATGTCTATGTACTTCAAAGTACCTGTCACACATGTGAAGTTCATGTGTACCCTGTTGAGCCAACGGACAACATGCTTGCGTAACATGCTTGCGTACTCGGTGTGCAGCACTGAGGGGAAACTACCCACTGTATTGCGGGATTTTCTTGAACTGAACATGCCAGGGCGCAACACGAGCTCACAAGCGGCCGCTTGCCACTGGACAATGCTTTGTGCGTCACTAGCAGCGTGCTTGCCTCTCCAACTGTCATTGAGTGCTGCGCGCATGTCACATTGCCAGCAGGGACTGCAGTGTAGACAATCAGTACGTGCAAGCCTGGTCAGGGGTGTGTGTTACCACTGACTGACACTCACTGACAGCTGACCAGGGTTGACGCACAGCACTGTGGCACTGTGGGTATTATCACTGCGAAAGCACCTAGGCTCCTCACGATTTTTTGTTCCCGCTAGTTACGGTTCTATGGTAGAACAATGGAGGGAAATATCTCTCTTCTTTTGACCATGACCGACAGGAATCCTGGCTGACGTCAATAGTTTAAACTGCTAGCGCTGTGTGATACGGACCCTGCTGAAAAAGGCATGACCTGTGCACAGTTCTGCTCACATGTGCTCTGGAGCTGGTTGTACCTGCCAAATATGGGACAAGTTGCTTAGCGAAATGCCCCAGCCATGTTATATGCATAGGTGCTGCCATTCTAGATGTCTTGCTGTGGATTGCATGTGTTCTCTACTCATTGCTGTGTTATCTGCACTGTACTCATTGCATGCTGTGTTATCTGCACTGTACTCATTGCTGTGTTATCTGCACTGTACTCATTGCTGTGTTTTCTGCACTGTACTCATTGCTGTGTTATCTGCACTGTACTCATTGCTGTGTTATCTGCACATGTCTACACTGTGCACAACACTACAGATTCTTGTACTGTCGCTTGCTCTGAGTGCATCAAGCAAGGAAGATGTATCCGACATGCCTCCGCCGTCCGCAAACACCAGAATCTCAGTAGCAAGTGAAGCCGTTGAAATGTCTCATGCATCAACTAACGATAGCCGCGTGAGTACAACTGAACTGGACACATCACCATCATCAGCCGTACAAGCACCAGGTAAAGTCACCACTGCACCAAACACTACACATGCAGCATCAGTCAAAATTCCCAGCGCCCCTGACCCCGGCAATTTGTCGTCCTCATCATCAACGGTGACAACACCAGTGAGACCCCCAGCTGCTTCAATCACTGCACGTGCATCAGCTGCTGGAGGCACATCCACGGCCATGGAGACGCTCACGAACATTCTCTCGGAAACTAGTGTAGCCGTTGGTATGTACAGTGAACCAACTAACGATACCAGCATGGTTGAGCAAGACAAATCGACGTCATCATCATCAGCAGCAGCAGTAGCAGCATCCAGAGTCACTACAACTTCCAACATTACAAATGCATCAATTAACCTTGCAGGTACAACGGATGGAGACACCTTGGCTTCAGCGGCGCACGCTACTGCCAAAAAACTCACGACTGCATCCATCCCTACAAATAAATCAGCCGTTGAAGATTCTATGACCATGCCCGCGTCATCCGTCACTACTCGTAGTAGCTCGGAAACTAGTGCAGCTACCGGTACCAGAACAGTGACAGTGGATACATCAGCATCACCACCAGCAGCAGCAGTGCAAACATTGGATACGAGATCAACATCACCAGCAGCAGCAGCAGAAGTGCAAACAACAGCCAAAGTCACCCCTCCACCCGTCACAACACCTGCCCTTCCGTTCTGTTCAGGTAATGATGAACGTATTGCTCTGCATGGGAACACCATTAGGGAGGGAGTTATTTTCACGCACATGATTATAAGAGTGGGTGTGGGTGTGTGTGTGGGGGGGGGGGGGGACATGTTGTACGGATATACCGTAAACATGTTTAAAAATCATCACTTGACTCAACATGGAGGCCACGCATCCATGCATGATGTACACGTGTCATCATTAATGCTCTGAAGGTCGCTAAGGTTGGATCTTGGGCACGGGCACAGCCCAAGGGCTGTAGGCCTCGAGGAATGTTTCCAAGGGACGAGATTCAGTCTTGATGACTGACACAGCGCGTGCTTGGTTTGATTCAATGTGACTTGAGGGTCGACGGCCAAATGGCCAAACAGTCCACATCTCAAATACAGCAGTGATGTCAGACAGCCGGGCATGATGAGATAATGGGATGCCTGAAGCAGGAAAGCCGGTCACTGGTCAGCTGGCTATTGCCTAGGCAACGGTCACTCGGCATAGCAGAACTAGTATTTACGACAAACACCTTGCTGCAAATCACATACTTCCAAGTTGTGAAGCACGTCAACAGACAAAATTCCCAGTGACCGTAGATCATACTATAGCTCCTCAGAGTGCCATGGTTGCATAGAAATCGGAATGAGCTAATGATTGGGTCATCATGTTATTGAGGAAGAGGTGGATAAAATTCCAGTCTCTGCAGTTTTTTTTGTGTCACTGTACACTGAATATGCATTGTATTAGCCTCCCTTGACCTGTATGCTGGCATGTGTGTTTGCGTACATGCACGTGTATGTGTATGTGTGCGTGTGTGTGTGTGTATATATATATATTGGTGTGTGTTTCACTTCTCGCAGAGTTCCTGCCAAAGGATAGACTGTGCAAGAAGTGCTCCACCATAACATGTCCATATGAGAGTGGTTTGGTAAGTATTAAGTAATCACTCACACGTAATTGTCAGTATAGCGTACAAAAGTGTATACATGTATGTATGTATGTATGTATGTGTGTGTGCACGCGCGCGCGCGTGTGTGTGTGTGCGTTTTGTTGGGTGTGTACATATTATGTATATGTGTGTATATGTATGTGCATTTTATAGGGTCAAGAAAAGAAAAGATACTGCACTGAAGATACTGATACAACATGCGATAAGTGTGGAGAAGGAAGGTGAGCAAAGCTACGTACACCACACACACACACACACACACACACGCACGCACGCACACACACACACGCACACACAGTCACACACTCAGTCACACACTCAGTCACACACAGTAAGCGGCATCTAGACCGAAGTACCTGATGAAGTGATGTGACCGCTCATCTCACTCTTATAGGATAGTTATGTAGGACAGTTGGTGAAGCATGGTGATGAATTCTTTGACATTCACGACAAGGCTGCTATCTCTGTTTGATATCCTCTGTAGATACTGGTGGGGAGTTCTTGGAATGTGCCTCCGATGCCACTCCTGTCCTGATGGCACGGTTATCGTGAAGGCATGTAAGCTTTACAACCCGAAACCGGCATGTGCTCCAGTGCAACAGAGCCGCACCCAGCCCCCTGCGAGTGTGATTCCAGCTACCGTCACCCCAACCAGACTCACTACTGCTCCGACTACTACAACTACTCCGGACGGACTCAGTACGAGTACCACTCCGGTCATTGCAAGCGCATCAATTCATCTTCCCACTACCAATGAAGTGGACACTTCTGCATCAGCACAGCCAGCAACAACCAAACTCATGACAGCAGCCAACACTACAAATACATCAGCAACAACAGCAGCAGAAACCTCCACACTCATGACATCCACCTCAACGAACTCTACCGGTGCCAGAACAGTGACAGTGGACACATCAGCATCACCACCAGCAGCAGCAATGCAAACATTGGATACGAGATCAACATCACCAGCAGCAGCAGAAGTGAAAACAACAGCCAAAGTCACCCCTCCACCCGTCACAACACCTGCCCTTCCGTTCTGTTCAGGTAATGATGAACGTATTGCCCTGCATGGGAACACCATCAGGAAGAGGGTGATTTTCACGCACATGATTGTAAGAGTGTGTTTTTATTTATTTTTTGCGCGTGCCGGGGGGGGGGAGGGGGGGGGGGGTACACATATTGTGCTATCATACATGTTGATTCATGGCAACACTGAGGCCATGCATCATGACTCACCAAGCATTAGGCCTGTGGGGATTGCTCTTTTAGAAATTTAATAATAATAAAATAAAATAAAATAAGCATGCTGCGAAGGTTATATAATTATATTGGGGTTGGATCGTGAGCGAGCGCACAGCCTGAGGAACTTTTCCAAGGGGCAATGGAGAGGTTCCGGGGTACGATTTTCCGTGCCAAA
Organism: Sycon ciliatum; assembly: GCF_964019385.1. Lineage (NCBI taxonomy): Eukaryota > Metazoa > Porifera > Calcarea > Leucosolenida > Sycettidae > Sycon > Sycon ciliatum. The sequence goes on along the minus strand of NC_088650.1, from coordinate 31,187,073 downwards.
ATCCGTATGGGCGCTACGGATTTTTTTCCAGGCGTGCTCCATACGATTTTTCGGCACGGTGAATCCATGTGGACTGGCTTTCATACGAACCATGTTTCGTATGGAGATTTTGCGTCATCGGGTGCAGAAAAATTTTCGCGTACAAATTTGGTACGAGAAATATCGATTTTCCGCAGGAAGTTTTGATTTCGGTACAAATTTTCAAAATAAAAACGCACAGCGCGGGAATGTGACGTGTTTGCGATCGTAACCTAGGCAATGATGGCAAACACATAAGTTCCGTACTCCGGAACATTTCACTGCTCGAAAACGACGTATAAAAATCTGTAGCGCCTGTACGGATTTTGGCACGAAAAATCGTACTCCAGAATTTCCCTAATATCCAGCTAGCGTGACTGGCCCTGAGCTTGCTTGATTTGCTTTCCAACGTGACTTGAGGGTCGGCGGCCAAATGACCAAACGATCCATATCTCAAACATGCCTCAATGTGACGTCAGACAGCCGGGCATAATGACATAATTATGCCTAGAGCAGGACAGGCATGTCATTGGATATACATGTATATACACTCAGCCCTCGGTTATCCGGACCCCGAAGTTACGGGCACTTCGGTCTACCGGGCACCGTTCGGGCGAGTTTCAGTGTAAATATTACTACTCCTTTGTCACTTTTTGTGGAAATAGTGACACCATATGCCATATCTATGACCTTTCCAAATCGAAATGGATGTGATTCGGAGTTACGGGCATTTCAAGGTTACGGGCAGTGTCCGGCCCCGGACTGCCCAGATAAACGAGGTGCGAGTGCAGTGGGTAGTTGATTAGTCACATCACACTACATTTTCACACCTACATGTACTAGTATTTGGGTTTGCCACCAGCCTGCTGCCACTGAATTTTGCCAAATATGGACAACGAGGCCAGCTTATCTTCTATAATTATGTAGTCGGAGTATCCACTGTCACCTGACCAGTGGATGATACCAAGAGTACATAACCCCCAAGAGTGTGCAACTCCAGCCATGGGGTCTGCGACGGCAGAACTTTACATCACGTGATGAACCCGTACACATTTTTTTACACTCTGTGCATGATAGATACAGGGTTGTACGCAACCCAGCTTTGGGTACAACTCTCTTGTGGTCACTTTGCACTGCTTGTGCCAGGGTAACCTTTTGAACCATGTCACGTGATGTAAAGTTCTGCTGTCGCAGCACTGCATAGAGGTTGTGCAGGCAGTTGCACACTCTTGGGGCTTATGTACTCTTGATGATACCCTCGATATGAACCTGGGCAACAATCACTCGTCGTGGTAGAAATAATATCTCTGACGAGCACCGCGCTGCAAGCTACAACTTTCTTTCTTTTCCTCGTTTTCTGCCGTGGTTGGTCTCACCCTCTCCTCAATTCTATTTGGCTGTTTCACATGCTACGAGGTGCGGAAATAAATGAATAAATATCTGACATGCGTCAAGTGATGATTTTCCAGATCCTACTATAGCTCTTCCGGTTGCCATGGTTGCATAGCAGTCAGAGTGGGCCAATGACGGGGTCATCATTTTATTTTAGGAAGAGGTGGATAGAATCGCAATATTTGCAGTTACTGTGTGTCCCTATAACAAGAGAGCTTGGAAGCTCAGGGCCCTACGCCCTACGCTATGCTTTTTTGCCTTGATGACCTAGACAAAAAAATGCATAGGGATGTTATAAATTTTCTTATAAATTTCTGCTATATTTTTTCAAGACATAACCGGTTAACCAGGGATTCGAACCCGCACTATCGCCCTGCATGCATCCCCCGATACACTTCGCATACATACTAATTCTTCCAAGTTGCTTCACGTTATGAAAGCCCTATTTCCGCTATTTGAATATTGTGGCCAGCCGCCTTTGATGGTACGGTACGGGACAGGTACAGTCGAGGGTAATACAACACCGTCTACCGCCTTGATGACCTAGGCAAAAAAAGCATAGGGATGTTATGAATTTTTCAATTCTCCTATTTTTTCAAGGCATAACCTGGGATTCGAACCCGCACTATCGCCCTACATGAATTCCCCGATACACTTCGCATTCATACTCATTCGTCCAAGTTGCTTCACTTTATGATCTTGCGTTTGAAAGCCCTATTTGAATATTGTGGCCAGGTGTTTGTGGCCAGCTGTCTTTGATGGTACGGTACGGTACGGGACAGATGCGGGATAGCGCCAGGCGTGACAGAAACAAACAAATAAACGCCAAATTAAAGCTGTGTGGACTCTGGCTAGCGCCAGACGTTACTGAAGGAACGTCTTCTGCATAGCTACAGGAATAAATTAATAATATATGCGTTGTGTCACTGTTAGCCCCTCTTGACCTGTATACTGGCGTGTGCGTTTACCTAGATGCAAGTTTATGTGTGTGTGTGTGTGTGTGGGTGGGTGGGTGTGGGTGTGCGTTCGTGCGTGCGTGCGTGTGTGTGTGTGTGTGTGTGTAATGGCGTGTGTGTTCACTTCTCGCAGAGTTCCTGCCAAAGGATAGACCATGCAAGAAGTGCTCCACCATAACATGTCCACATGAGAGTGGTTTGGTAAGTAATGTTAACACTCGCATGTCATTGCCAGTATAGAGTACAAAAAATGTATATGTGTGTGTGTGTGTGTGTGTGTGTGTGCACGTGCGAGCGCACGTGTGTGTGTTTTGTTGGGTGTGTATATATTATGTACAGTCAACTTCGCTTATAACGACACCCGGCGGGGCATCAGAAAAGTGTCCTTATTCGCGAAGTGTCGTTATACCCGAAGTCCCATTATATGTGTTACAGTTGGATGGGACTTTGCTCTGGGCATGAAAATTCTGTCGTTATTTGCGAGCTGTCATTATATCCGCAGTCGTTATTAGCGAAGTTGACTGTATATGTGTGTGTACTTTATAGGGTCAAGAAAAGAAAAGATACTGCACTGAAGATACTGACACAACATGCGATAAGTGTGGAGAAGGAAGGTGAGCAAAGCTGCAAACACACACACACACACACATGTACATACACTTGTTGTACTTGTTGCACACTGCCAAAACTGGTCATGTGGGTCTCCCCGGGAGAGGGGAGAGAGACTCGAAAGGAATCTTGGAAAGATGACTCAATTGGCTATTGTACATACACACACACACACACACACACATGTACAGTCAACTTCGCCAATAACGACATTCGGCGGGGCATCAGAAAAGTGTCCTTATTCGCGAAGTGTCCTTATAACCGAAGTCCCATTTGAATGTATGTGAACCAATATTTTGTATAGTATGACATGCATATCAAAATCAAGCTCTTTTCTTGCTCTATGTCAATGTGTACTTTATTTTCATATTGCAGTTGAAAGGAACTAAAAATTCAATATGCAAGGGAAATCAATTGAAAAGTATGCCTTTTTGAGCCATCTACAGGGCCAGAGACATGTACATGTATGATGATTACTGTACAATCTTGTACAACTACATGTACATTGTATACATATACATGTAGGTGTGCTGGTAAATCCAACAATTTTGAAGCCAACATAAAAAGGAAGAAAAGCCCCCCCCCCCCTTGGCTGCATTTTCTTGCATGTGTGCATTATATCCATCACCATAGGTTCTGGTACTTCTGCATGACAGGTACATGTACATGTACATGTACTTGACTGACAGGTACTTGAAATAGCTGTCAAAAGCCCAGAAAGTCGTTATTCAAGCAGTGAATATGACCTCGGGGCACTAAAAGCATGTCGCTATACGCGAATTGTCGTTATTCAGATAGTCGTTATATCCGAAGTAAAATGTGTACAGTTAGATGGGACTTTGCTCCGGGCATGGAAATTCGGTCGTTATTCGCGAATTGTCGTTATATCCGCAGTCGTTATTAGCGAAGTTGACTGTACATACACACACACACGTACACACACACATACACACACACACACACACACACACACACACACACACACACACACATGCATGCCCTTCCACTGCCATTGACTGGCCACGTGACAATCATGAAAAATCCCGAAACGCTATGGTAACCATAGAGTTTCAGGATTTTTCATGATTGTCACGAGAAAATGCTATGATCCCTGTGGATAGGACTTCCTTGTGATGTGTGTTTGCCACTGTTTGGTGATGACGGCACATCTTATCTTATTCATGACCTCATTAACTGATCATGTCTCAGCTCATGCCATTCTATTTTGCAGGACAATTATGAATGGTTGGTGATGCACAACAAAGAGTACATGACACGGCTGTCTGTTGTCTCTGCTTGATCTCCTCTGTAGATTCTTTTTCTTACCCATTGAAGCGTGCGACACATGCTACAGATGTCCTGCTGGCAAGGTGGCTGTGAAGGCATGTACACTGACAAACCCGAGACCAGTGTGTGCACCAGCAACACGGGGCACTGCCCAGCCCGCCGCGATCAGCACCACACATACCCCGCCTGCAGAGACATCACCACCTCCGCCAGCGCCAGCAATGACCCCTCAAACCCCACCAGTGGCATCACGAGCACAAGCAGCGGTCGCGAATGGCTCAGACGCCGAAGCAACAACTTCACCAGCCAATGACACACAGCCCACTGGTGGTAACACTACCAGGGCATCTCAACCTGCTTCCGTGCCCACGTCTACTGCTAACATGGCTATCAACTCACCGACAAAATCGAGCAAACAGCAGCCAACACCGACAAAACCAAACGTGCATGACAAGGGCCCAAAGCATCGAACCGTGACGACCACTGTCATCATAGCCTCTGTTGTGCCGCTGCTTTCCATCACACTGGGAATTGGTGTGTGTGTGTGAAATTTCTTCTCGGGCACGATAGAATCATGCAATACAAACAGGAGCAACGGCAGCGGCAGCAGGAGCGATTGGGTGAGTAATACAAAAAAAGCCGACCCTGCGTCGTGATTGGGAAAGATGTGGTATAATAGGCAATTTCAGGACAGTGGCACGGGGATTTCAGGTAGTCCGGCCAAATGGGATACTTGATCGCGGAAATGGACATAGCTGACAAAAAACCCGTTTTGCATCGGATCTGGACGGGTCAACTTTTTCGAATAGGGTCCAGCCATTACTGGACCGGCCGGACTAGGTGATACAGTCCTGGATTTGCATATCCTTTCTTTTCAATGTTCTCTCTCTCTCTCTCTCTCTCACACACACACACACACACCGTCTCCTTCTCTCTTTGCTGACTTGTGCAAGTGTGTGTGTGCGTGTGTGCACATGTGTGTGTGTGTGTGTGGCCGCGTGTGTGTGTGTGTGTGTGTGTGTGTGTGTGTGTGTGTGGCCGTGTGTGTACATGCGTACATGTTGTTTTCCTGCAGACCATACAAGTTCAGCACAACCTGCACAGATTGTCGCCACACAGGGACCATCACAGACAAGGGCGTATAGCCATGTTCTGGGTGGTCGCTAGACCAGCTTGACACAGCATGTGTTCATGGAGTGAGAGTTCTGTACATGTGCCTGTAATCCGGCTTTTGTTAAACTGCACAAGGCACAGTCCAAACCAACGGAGCCCTGGCAGGAGCAGCGAGGCTTTCCACTACAATACCTCCGACCTAGTTCTGACCTAGCTACAGAAACCTGGCAGGAGCAGTGAGACTCTCCGATACAACACCTCCGACCTCTGAGCTACAACCGACATGCTCTCCGTGCCTTCGCTCGCCGGACTCCACTTGCATCTACGTCGGTTGAGTTCCAAGTACTTGTAGATAGCCGATGATTGTCAAGAGTACCAGCACCTCCTGGCATTGTCCATATCAGCATGGTCCACCCCCCCCCCCCCCTCCTGCTATGATGTCAACTATGGAGCGCACGCTATTGTCAGTATTTCCTAGGCCTCCTTGGCCAAGATCATTAGATGCGGTGACAAACCCGATGTTCGTTTTCAACTTGTCATCACCACTAACTACGCTACACTACTGTCTACAGCTATATCACCAGTAGATTATCACACAGTCCACTTAAAGAACTCTTCCTCTCCTCTCCTCCATGCGCTCTCACAGCCGACTCACTGCTACCCTCGGTAGCCATTACACACACCAACAGCCATACAAGGAAGGGAGAAAGAAAGAAAGGAAGAGTTGTTTACATATTGTTGGCCGAATAGTACCGTTCACCATTTGAAATCACAGTCCACTTAGATGGTTTTTATATCAAACAGTCCAAAGAGATCATTCTAGTTCTAAATTTTCTGTCAAATTTATAGGAAATTCATGCATGTACCGAATAGCAGTGTCAATTATCTGAATTTATCTCCAGAGCCACTGGGTTTGTACTTTTCACATGCCACATTGCATATCTTCTTCCCTGACTTGCCAGTATGCATCTACACAATGTGGTGTTGCATCTTTTAAAATTTATTAATTTTGAGCTTTTCTTTTCTTTTTCAATTCCGTATAAATAATTTCTATAGGCAGCATGACACCTGGCACCAGGCTATGCTAATTGCTTAGCAGGTGTGTTTGTTCTGGTGATCACACCGCTCCTTCAGTGTATGCAGGCTAGTGCTGGTGCTGTCGGGGTCGTGCCGGTGAGCTGCATTGTAACTTTGTTCTGTTTGGAATGATAATCTACTCTTGGCATGATGGGTGGGGTGGGCCATGGGCGCTTCAAATCAAAGCACAATGTTACTGCAACCCCTTGCGTTGCAGATTGGTGCACATCTGAGAGGCGTCAGACCCCCAGTGTAAAACCTGTCAAGGCGACCACCTGTCTTGGAAGACCACTGAAACCAGGATCAAGGGATGCTATTTCCAGTCAAATGACCGTGGATGAGGAGACTAGACCACCTGGTAACAGAGACCACGTTTTCAAGGTCCCTTTAGACAGGTTTCACTGTACATGTAGTGTAACTTGTGTAAGTGACAGTGCAGCTAGTGACAGTGAAGTGACGTGTTTCTCATGGGTTTGCTGACTGAAAGTGATATTGTGCATCCTGCAGTTGGAACGAACAGCGAGGACACAAGCTTCAAGTGAAGAATAAGAAGAAAAAGAGCCATTTCGCGTACGGGAACAAGTAGCATCGCGAAAAAGTTGACTTGCGCTCAACTGGTTTGGCCCCTTTGCACAATGGGCTTCACGTGAGCGAAACTAAAATATAAAATTAGGCAACGGGCAGATACTTAGTCAAGTACGGACGGAAGAGGAAAAATAGTGCTCCCCAAGAAGTGAAGTAGGAAACTGGGCGCAAAAATTATTACAAACAGCTGACTAGTAAACTGTGAAAAGAGGTACAAGTCTGGAAAAAGGAATCATCATGCTGAATACAAACACACACACACACACACACATATTGCTCAAGTGCTTGGTTTCAATGCTGGATGTGCTCCAATATAAAATTTGTCATGGGGGGGGGGGGGACTGCCGAGTTTCGATGCCCTAAAACTGAACGCTGCACACGTCGTTGTCAGATCCAGCAGTGTGGCAAGAAGTGGCCAGGATTAACAATAGCTTATTGTGCTGCAGGCAACAGTGCTACAGCGCTGACAAAAAGCAGTGTGCTGTGTGCTGTGTGGACCAAGTACTGAGCAATATCGTAGCAGTACACACACAGTCTTAGGAGCTACACTAGATATCTGCGCCCGACCCGAAAACGGAACAAGGCGTTCGGGACGCGTGCCCGCAATACAGATTACGAGCGCTTGACGGAGCGGCGAAACGACTTCTTGAAGCGGCGGCTAGGCTGCGTGGCCATCTTGGCACTGTCGGTGGACGTTGGTGCCTTCTTGTCTTCGAAACTTCCACCGGCGCAGAGCACGTCGTAGGTGGTCATGATGTCCTCTTCCAGGCCCTCGGCTTCCATATCCATATCCAGGCAGGGCAGATCACTGTAGGTCTCATCCACAGCTGCTGCTGGCCCGGGCCCGACCTGAGACGCTGGCAGGTACATGTCTTCTTCAAGCACGGCAACAGTGTCCTTACGTTTCGGAGCTGGGGTGGTTTCGTACATGTTGTACAGGCTTTCGACGGCCGGGTCGGCCGTGGACTGCATGATGCTCGTGTCGTACGTGAGAGCGTAGTTGCTTTCGGCTTCGGTTGTCGCATCCATGGCCAATAAGTCCGTTGCGTTTCTGTAGTCGATGTTATTCTGAGAAGCAAGGTTTGGCTGCTGGACATCACCACCACCCAGGCAATCGTATATATCCGATTCGGCAACCGGCGACGCCGCTGCCAAGTTTTTCAAGTCATCCGTATGATCATAGACAACTTCTTCAAGCTTGAAGATATTGCCGTCGTCCACTGACACCACTTTGCCAAGTTTGACACCTGGCTTTGTGTACTGCTGCCTGTCATCGCCCCTGGTCGAGCCACCGATCTTACGCTTCAGCGGGGAAGCGGACTGCTTTCCTCGCACAGAGTTGAACCTGTTTGGCAGTAATTTGTTGCCGTAATTCTGCAGAGACGCAGGCAAGGGGGTAGGAGCATTGTTGGCATAGTCAGTGTTGCTAGCAATGGCAACGGCAGTCGGGTCATCATACGTGTCATCCGACGGCGTGCCAGCTGGCTGCAGACCATTGGCATAGTTCTCCTGGGCCGGCGTGGTTTCGTAAGACTCTTCCTCTGCATCGGTGAACGCCATACTGCTGCGCGCAGATCCGCTCGAGTAGGCTGCTCGGCACTCGGGAATGGTCGACGGCCCATTCTTGCCAAGCGAGGCCATGTCGACGGGCAGAGTCTCGTAGTCACAGTACATATCTTCTTCGGTGGAGATGGAGTTGCTGATGCAGCATTCGTAGCTCTCTCCCGCGGGTTCACTGACCAAGGGCGTGCTGGCCTTGGGCAGGATAGGTTTCTTGCTCCCCGCCCTTGAAGGTGTGGACGTTGTGAGATTGCGTTTGTGAGCCCTAGATATATACACGCACACCACCGTGGACGCACATGCATACGCACACACACACACACACGCCCACACACGCACACAAAAACACAAGAGAAGTCGTTCATTCCGAGCACAGCACAGACTCTGGTCCAATGCTGCCCTTTTGGCCCGGCACAGGACAACTGAAAAGCCACCAGGAAAGAGTTTCAGCCACAAACAATACAATTGTAGGCCAGCACAGCATTATACTGCTTTGCACTAAATTTCAGCTGAGATTTTGAATTAGGCAGCACAGGACTCCCTTTAAGAAGAGCGCAATCATACTATAATGAATTCTGATGCGCCCGACTTCAATTGACACCAAAACAGCACAGCACGGCAATAAGAGTGCCCCATCTTCGCCAACAGTCAGTGCTGCGTGTGTAGGTGTTCATTGATCTAGCCTGCACGGTATGCCCACACGTCACAGCATCTGAGAAGTGAGCTTGCAAATTGGCATACAAATGGCACCGGTGGGTTAACGTAGAATGTGGAGATCTGTCCTGCGTGCCAGGGTGGGTGCTCGCAACCAATGCCACGGCATTAAGAAATGCAGAGCTGCACACTCTTTCATGGGCCGCTGCTTTATTTATAGACGTATAACCAATGGCATGTGTAGACTAGCAAGCCCTTGGGTGTTAAGATGCTACAAAGTACAACCACAGCTCCATTTTCCATTTTCTTGATTACCCGAAGTTGCGACGGGCTCGGCCATTTGAAAATACTTTGAAACTGTCCACCTCTCCACACTGCGTTCTTGGCCTACATTCACCACACCATAGCCGTTCCTAGATAGATGCTCCTTAAAGGGGAAGTATACCCTAAAATCAAATGTTCCCCAGGTGTAGTCTTCGGGGTACTGAGTCGAATGGTCTTAGTCCGAGGAAGCTGAGACGCTCCCTTCCTCCTTGATTCCCAATCGAACTCGCGCACTTCCACCGAAACTGGGTGACTGCGCCCTACTAGATGGGGATTTGTATGCAAAATGTCACTAAAAGCGCCATGCAGTTCTTAAAAAAGCACGGGTGACCGCGATTGGCCCATATGTTGTAGTCTTTTGGACGCTGAGTCGACTGGTTTTGGTCCGAAAAGGCTGCGATGCAGCGTTCCTCCTTTATTCCCAATTGAACATGGTTAAACATGCGGTCACGTGCTCCTGCGTACACCAGTCACCTGGTCTACGTGCCTGCAGGGTACAACTTACTAGCCCGTTTGACCTTTTTTGGGTGCAGTCCTGTCACTCGAGCTGAACTCGAGTTGAACCTTGGTGTGAAAGTTGTCGCCTGCTGGCGTGGTGACCAGGTGATTTGGGCACCCAGGAGCACGTGACCGCTTGTTCATCCATGTTCGATTGGGAATAAAGGGGGAACGCTGCATCGCAGCCTTTTCGGACCAAAACCAGTCGACTCAGCGTCCAAAAGACTACAACATATGGGCCAATCGCGGTCATCCGTGCTTTTATAAGAACAACATGGCGCTTTTAGTGACATTTTGCATACAAATCTCCATCTAGTAGGGCGCTGTCACCCAGTTTCGGTGAAAGTGCGCGAGTTCGATTGGGAAAAAAAGAAGGAAGGGAGCGTCGCAGTTTCCTCGGACCAAGACCATTCGACTCAGCACCCCGAAGACTACAACTGGTGAAAATTTGATTTTAGGGTATACTTCCCCTTTAATGCAGTGTGGAGAGGTGGACGGTTTCAAAAACAAAAACAAAAACACAGTTAACATAACCTATGTGGAGACAAACATTTAATAATGGCAATAAAAAGGATCAACTGCGCATTGTGATGTTAATCCCACTGATGACAATCACGCGAAACGTTCTTGAACCTACCCACTACCGTTGCCTTGATGTGTGTATGTGCGCAGTCGATCCGTTTTATGGCCGTAATAAAATAAAACTACCTGGGCTCATGTCAACTTACGCGGAGTTGAAGCGATAGACGAGCAGTGCCACAGCAATAACAACGACAGCGCCAGCACCAGCAGCGATACCTATCAAGCTGCCTGAACCAGCTGTGAAAGTACAGGAGACAAAGCAGAGCGAGGGCACTGAGTGAGACACCAGCTCCGTGCATCTAAGCAGGCAGTTTCAAGTCCATACTGCACATCTTCCCAATGGATCCCGCAGCCGAACGCAAAGCGTACGCAACACTCAACTCGCACATGCAGCAAAGAAGCCACTGAAAGTTTCGACGGGGCCTTTCGTACCATTACTCTTAAAGTCCATTACAATGTTGAGAAGAGAAACAGCAAACAAATCTTTATATCTGGCATTTAGGCGGCCAGAGCAGTGACAAAAAAAGCACCTAAGAGAGCTGTGCTGGAGGCGGTATATTTTGCCACGCCAAAACCTGAACTGTGTGTGTGTGGGCAGAAGAGGTATGTGCGAAAGTCTTCACTGTTTTGACATTGTAGTACCGTAGTCCACCCTGTGGTTTGACTTTATGCTCTGTATTGATACTACAATATGTAGTTGCATTGATACCTGTGTATTGATTGTCTCACTACAATATGTAGTTGCATTGATACCTGTGTATTGATTGTCTCACTACAATGTGTAGTTGCATTGATACCTGTGTATTGATTGTCTCACTACAATGTGTAGTTGCATTGATACCTGTGTATTGATTGTCTCACTACAATATGTAGTTGCATTGATACCTGTGTATTGATTGTCTCACTACAATATGTAGTTGCATTGATACCTGTGTATTGATTGTCTCACTACAATATGTAGTTGCATTGATACCTGTGTATTGATTGTCTCACTACAATATGTAGTTGCATTGATACCTGTGTATTGATTGTCTCACTACAATATGTAGTTGCATTGATACCTGTATATTGATTGTCTCACTACAATATGTAGTTGCATTGATACCTGTGTATTGATTGTCTCACTACAATATGTAGTTGCATTGATACCTGTGTATTGATTGTCTCACTACAATATGTAGTTGCATTGATACCTGTGTATTGATTGTCTCACTACAATGTGTAGTTGCATTGATACCTGTGTATTGATTGTCTCACTACAATATGTAGTTGCATTGATACCTGTATATTGATTGTCTCACTACAATATGTAGTTGCATTGATACCTGTGTATTGATTGTCTCACTACAATATGTAGTTGCATTGATACCTGTGTATTGATTGTCTCACTACAATGTGTAGTTGCATTGATACCTGTGTATTGATTGTCTCACTACAATATGTAGTTGCATTGATACCTGTGCATTGATTGTCTCACTACAATGTGTAGTTGCATTGATACCTGTATATTGATTGTCTCACTACAATATGTAGTTGCATTGATACCTGTGTATTGATTGTCTCACTACAATATGTAGTTGCATTGATACCTGTGTATTGATTGTCTCACTACAATATGTAGTTGCATTGATACCTGTGTATTGATTGTCTCACTACAATATGTAGTTGCATTGATACCTGTGTATTGATTGTTTCACTACAATGTGTAGTTGCATTGATACCTGTGTATTGATTGTCTCACTACAATATGTAGTTGCATTGATACCTGTGTATTGATTGTTTCACTACAATATGTAGTTGCATTGATACCTGTGTATTGATTGTCTCACTACAATATGTAGTTGCATTGATACCTGTGTATTGATTGTCTCACTACAATGTGTAGTTGCATTGATACCTGTGTATTGATTGTCTCACTACAATATGTAGTTGCATTGATACCTGTGTATTGATTGTCTCACTACAATATGTAGTTGCATTGATACCTGTGTATTGATTGTCTCACTACAATATGTAGTTGCATTGATACCTGTGTATTGATTGTCTCACTACAATATGTAGTTGCATTGATACCTGTGTATTGATTGTCTCACTACAATGTGTAGTTGCATTGATACCTGTGTATTGATTGTCTCACTACAATATGTAGTTGCATTGATACCTGTGTATTGATTGTCTCACTACAATATGTAGTTGCATTGATACCTGTGTATTGATTGTTTCACTACAATATGTAGTTGCATTGATACCTGTGTATTGATTGTCTCACTACAATATGTAGTTGCATTGATACCTGTGTATTGATTGTCTCACTACAATGTGTAGTTGCATTGATACCTGTGTATTGATTGTCTCACTACAATATGTAGTTGCATTGATACCTGTATATTGATTGTCTCACAATGTAGTTATAGTGATATCTGTATTGATTGTCTCACTACGTAGTTGGCGCCACTAGTGCTCTCTTGGGTGCTATCTTGTCACTGCGCTGACCGCCAAAAAACCCGCCAGACATACGGACTTGCTTTCTGCTTCTCGTATCGCCATTGTAACGACTTTGAAGAGTTATGGTACGAAAGGCTTCGTCGAAGCTGTCAGTGTCTCATTTGTAGTGCACGTGTTAGTTTGTTTTCCTCTAACAACCACAACAACAAACAAAGGCCACAGGCCATCGTGAGAATAAAGATTTGAAACAACAACAACAACAACAACATCTAACCACACAACTCACAGCTAGGCGGTACATCATTCTTGTTCGCACCAGCTCCAGAGATCAGGTCAGGGTTGACTGGTGACGACGGAGGCAGCTCCTGGGGCACGGTGCCCTCCACGGGAGCAGTTCTCTCGACACCGGGTGGTAGCGTTTGCTGCACTCGGGTTGTAGCCGGCTGTGGCTGTGTCGGTGCGGTGGTGGTTCTGCTGCCGCTACTGCCAGTGTTAGCAGCCGAGTCAGCTGCGTTGGTTGCCTCTGTCACCCGGGTGTCATTCTCAGCCAGGTTCTCGGTGACAATGACATTGGATGCTGGCGGAGTGTGAGCCGGTACGTTATTGTTACCACGGTGACCTGCATCGTTGTCACCGTTACCGGCAGCTGGAGATTCGGTTCCATCGGCCGCCTTCGGAGCGGCAGGATTGTTCAATGACGAGTGACCGGTCGACTGGGCTGGTGCAGGTGCAGCAGTGCTTGTGTTAGCATTAGCATTAGCAGCAGCTGGAGTGGTGGCTGGTGCGGCGGAATCTGCCGCCTTTGGGGTAGTCACCACAGCTGGTGCCTTATCGCCTGCTGAATCCCCAGCCTGTGGTGCAGTGAACACTTTTGTAGCGACATCAATACTTTTTTTGTCATCCTGATCAGCAGCAGCGGCGACGGTGGTGGTGGCCGGGGCAGGGGCCGTGGTGGTAGTCTGGTCAAGAGCCTTGTCACCAAGACTGGGCACGGCGGCTGTTGTGGGTGCGGCTTGCCGTTTACCAGAGTCTGCTGGTGAAGGCGTACCATCAGCCGGTGGGAGGTTGCCAGCGGGCGGAGGAACATCAGCAGGTTGAGTAGGGCTGTCCGCTCCGGGAGCTTTATTTCCATCCGAGAGCCCTTGGCTGGTAGAGTGGTCAGGCTGAGCGGGGTTGGGCTGCACAGGTGCTGCTGTGCCTACAGCACTGTTTGGCTGGTTGTTGACGGTAGCAGGAACTGCAGGGTCGGTGGGTGGTCCAGGCTGTGCATTGCCCTGGGGGTTCTGAGTCTGGAGGGGTTCCTCCGGTTGTGCACCGGCTGCTTTGGTCGTGGGTGCAGCAACTGCAGGGTCGGTGGGTGGTCCAGGCTGTGCATTGCCCTGGGGGTTCTGAGTCTGGAGGGGTATCTCTGGTTGTGCACCGGCTGCTTTGGTCATGGGTGCAGGAACTGCAGGGTCGGTGGGTGGTCCAGGCTGTGCATTGCCCTGGGGGTTCTGAGTCTGGAGGGGTTCCTCCGGTTGTGCAGCGGCTGCTTTGGTCGTGGGTGCAGAGTCGACGGCACGAGCAGTGGTAGCTGGAGCCACGTTTCCTTCCGCTGCTCGGTCTTGAGTGGGCTGTGTAGTTGTGGGTCCAGCAGCGATCGTCAGCGGTCTATAGCATCCCACTAGACCCTTTGACTGCCCGTTTGCTTGCACATAGCCTGGAGAACAGAAGGCATAAACGTACCAGTCAGAGGCCCATTACCAGTCAGAGCACACAGAGAGTGATGATGTCATTTTGCACGAGATGACATCATGATGATGTAATTTGCATGAGAGACGACGCAATGGGTATGAACTGACGCTGCGTGACGCAATGGGTATGAAATGAAGCCACGCGTAAGAGATGAGGCCATAGGTACGAGAGGACAGGCACAACCTTAGCACGAGAACTACCATCGGCCTTATCTGATAGCCGGGTTCTAGCCAGGTCAAAATAGTAGAGGGGGCGGGGTGGGGTGGGGGGGGGGGGGGGGGGGCAGGGAAAACAGTTACCCCGTAACCCATTTTTTTTCGATTTTGAAAATAACTGTCTTGCAATGCGAAATGCAACATACGGGGCGAACACCTGACTTCACCCCAGACAAACACGCCTTTATGAACCCTCTAGTACTGACTATCGACTGCATTTTCGTTGAATGGAATGAAAAAACACAAAAATCGGAAAATGAGCAGGGGACAGGGGGGAACAGGGAGGAGGGCTGTGCCTCCCCCCCCCCCCCCCCTGGCTAGAACCTTGTGATAGAAAGCGTTTTTAGGACATTCAGGAAAATGTGCGTCTGGGTATTTGAAACCGGACTCGGACCAAATTTGGCAACTATGTACCTCCCCCTCTCATCAAGAGTACATAACCCCCAGAGTGTGCAACTCCCACATACCCTGCTGTCCCGACAGAATTTCAAGTTGACGTCATTATTTATGACGCAATGCGCCTTGCACCAGTGATCTACAACATGTGTACGGGTGTCAACGCATCACACGTTTTTCTTTCCAATAATTTGTACAGGATCGATCGGCTTCGGTCAACCACAGGTTCAGGATTCGTCTGATAATCCGTGTACAGTGTGCATTGCATGATCAAAATGACGTCAACTTGAAATTCTGTCGGGACAGCACCCACAGTGGAGTTGCACACTCTGGGGGGTTATGTACTCTTGCTCTCATGAATGGCACACAGGCAGACTTACTTGGCGTTCCACAGTAAAGCTTGATTTCGGAAAGAGCATATTTGTTATTCGAGAGGAAGAACGGAGTAACGTGTAACTTGGTGTTGGTGTCATTCATTTCCTGCAAGTCACACATGCTTTTCAGAGTTGCACCACAGCCGTACTGATGGATGTGTTTGAAATTCCTGCACAACATCAATAGCAACAGTCAAAGCCACAGCCGTTTAGCACTCAGCCTCAATTAGATGGAATAAGCGCAACATATTTCACCCGCGGACTTGTAGACTCTTTGCCTCTGGTGTAGTCTGGAACAAACCAGAGAGTCGTAAAATACCGGTATTTTACGACTCCCTGGAACAAACCTAGCTTTGTCCGCGAAAGCAACCAAACAACAGAAAATAGAAAATCAAAACTGACTTGACAAAAAAAAAACCAGATCAACCAGTTTGGTTGATCTACTAGCACAACCACCAGGAGTACCTGAGCTCCCAAGAGTGTGCACCCCTCGGTACCCTTTCTATGGCATCTGCCGTCAGTGACAACTCAAATCACGTGGTGTAGCGTTCCCGTTTTAGAGTAGTGACCAGTGGAGTTGAAAAACTAGCACTCCCTGATAGAAACCCACTCAGCTTAGGGGTCGTCGCAAAAGTTTTCTGTCGTCCCTGAAACGAACATCGTTCATTTCGTACTTGGACCCCCTCCCCTCCCTCTGAAACGAACACAGTTTGCTACGCTGGACGACGAAAATCGCATGCATGTACATGTCATATGTACAGTGTCGGTCGACTTGCGATTTTGGCTCGCACCCCCTCCCCCCCAAATGAATCATGTTCGTTTCAGGGACGACAAAAAACTTTTGCGACGACCCTTATGCGAGCCACCATCACCATCACGATCACGTCAGATTTTGGACTGAGCGTGCGCTGGCCTTTGTATGTGGTACAATCTGAACTTGGAACACATGATGTGAGTTTTGGACGTCGAAGACCCCACATGCGGAGTTGCATTCTCCTGGGAGTTCATATGTAAGTATACAAATTGTCAGTGCCAGTTCATATGTAAGTATACACATTTTCAGTGCCTTCAAATGCCGGCCTCCCAGGGCTAAAACTAATTCTGGCCGCATTAAAAATTCAGCCTGTCCTCCCGCCGATATTTTTCATGTAAGACGACCACCAATTGTAGTCTGCAAAGACGTGGATAGATTTACATGTTAGCAGGCACATGGACCATGGAGTAGTTTTTGTTTAGGTGCGAGGGCATGCCAAAGGCAGAGGCCAGGGAGCTACTTCATGTAGTGTAATGAGTAGGATCATGACAGAACTCTATCCCTAGGCATATCATTGTCTGTCTCCAGGTTTCTCCTTCCTACTCCCTACACTCACTCGCATTGATCTAACGTGTGTACTTGTATAAGAACCGCAGCCTGCCTGCTGTACCATTGACTCATGCACCGCTACACTTGCTGGCTGCGCATCACTAACCCTTCCGGCTTCCCCTTCTATGGCACAGTCCCCACATGCACTGAATGCAGTACTCGGGTGCGCGTAATGCTATGCCCAGGGATAGAGTTCTGTCATGATGTTACTTATTACACCACACTCCACAAATGAAAAAGTCAAATTTCTGAACGCACAGCAAGATAGTTACTAGTAGCCTGAATGCATGAATAATAGATTTGAAAGATTGTCATGACAACAGTTCTACATACAGGAGCGTGAGTGATGTCAATGCGGTAAACTCCTCCACGGGAATCTGTTGGAAGAAAGCACCCTGAATTTGACTGGCATAACACACACACACACACACACGCACACACACAAACGGAGATAAACACCTTTGACGCCCATCGCCGGAGGCGATGATAGCAATGCTACGGCAGAAGCCATAGCAACTTGTGCTGGGATTGCACCATTCAACAGCTTGCAAGGCTGAAGAATTGACCGTCACTATTCAGCCTGGCCTACACCACACAGCTATTTGAAGTGTACAAACACACACACGCACACACACACACACACACACACACACGCACACACGCACACACACACACCAACACACACACACACACACACACACACGCACACACACACACACACACACACACGTTAGTGAAACCATCAATACACAGCAAAACCTCATAGAAGTTCAGTGGAGGCTGCGGCGCTACACAAGTCAGCAGTGGACCAACGGCTGGTACGAGAGAGATTGTGAACTTTGACGCTTTAGTCCAGGGCATGATGCAGGCCAGCCACATACATAGTGAAGGCAGCGCACCGCACACTGACCCATAACCACATGTGCATGCTCTTGCTCATGGACCCTTGGCAAAAGGCTACCATCATACGATGTATTATCCATGTATGAACACTCATTCCAAATCAAAGACTGCTACACAATGTTATTATTGTGTTGATAGGGCAAAGAACGCCCATAAATTCATCCCTGGAACATATTTAAAAATCGGGGAAAACCTCACAGTGTTTTCAGCTTGTCCATGCCCTTGAAGACACCGGCTGACAAGCTTGACAAACGATTGAAGGACAGGTCCCTGTGAAGGACAAGTGAAGAATGGAAAGACACACATTAGTACTCGACACTGGAGACTGTGCAATACTAAAAATTGCCGATCGACGTGTGTGCTGAGTAAGTGGCCACACACATGCGCTGACTGGATCCAAACCCAGGCGACGACATGTGAGCCCGAAATAGCCGCTGTGCAAATTGCTCTGAAAAAGGCTCTGCAGAAGACCTGACATCGCCATAAAAGTGTTTCTACAGAACAAAGCACAAGGCTAATTCATCCACACAATCAACAGGCAACATAAAGGTGCCGTTCGCATTGCCAGTATTTGTAGCAGGAGAATAGACCCATTGCGCAATGACGTAATTTGTACCATAAACACCCTTCACAGCCACCTGAGGGGGGGGGGGTCGTCTGGGGTGTTGAACAGTGCACTCCTGATCCCAGCATACTCACAAGCATTACTCATGCATTCCATATTTGGCTGTGAAGGGTGTTTTTACGTCATTGCGCAATGGGTCCATTATTAGTGGTTTTGTGGACCAGGAGAAATATTAGTGGTTTTGTGATGTGGTACTATGCTTTGGGTGTTGCTGTGGCAGTACTAGCACAGTGTGAAAAAACTGTGTGTATGCATGTGGGGGCTGTGTTAGTTTCAGGGCTAGCAGTGTTACATTACAGTCCATTCAGAAAAAAATGAACTTCTAGCTTTTGGCCATAAATGGGTCAAACTTTGAGTTTTTTTAGAATTTTTTTGGCAATCCCCTATGGAATCCTCTTCCAATTATGTTTCTGAAGTTTTTTTGTCCAAAAAAGCAAGCCATAGGAAGAATAGGATTTCGGCCAGGTTTTGCCCCAAAAGCACAGAATTGGGAAAACCATCAAAATCCAGGCCGTTTGGCCCCGCCTGGCAACAGTGCATTCTGCGGTTCGAACCCCAGTTCAGGCACCCTTTTTGGACCCGTTTTCAAATTTCAAAGTTCGCAGCACTGCACTGTGTACGATGAAATCACGAAAAACCGCCAAATACGGGAGCTCGCCAGAGCCAGAGCCCATCTTTTTATGAATGGACTGTAGCGCAAAGTATGTGGCTGGTGTAGTCGGGAGGCTGTAGAGGTAGGGACAGTTACGTGACACAATGGTGGCTAAGGGGTCGTCCGTATTTTTCGAAAAATTAAAAAATCCGTCCTCAGGCAAAAAGGGGGTGGGTGGTCAAGAGTGCTGGCGGAATTTAATTTTTTGATTTTTCGTACTTTTTTTTTTTTTTTTTTTTTTTTTTCGCCAGTGACTTTCATACACTTGTTGCACTGATACAAGTATATAGCTGACTGTGTATACTGTACTGTAGACGTACAATTTTTTTGTAGTGTAGGATCGATTGTCGCAAACACCAGTATCTACTATGATACATGACTTTTCATCAGGGAGTCGTAAAATACCAGGTATTTTACGACTCCCTGCTTTTCATGTACATGTGGTTGTAGGACGGTGCATGCATGGCCGTGACGTCGGTAGACCTACTACTCACTGTACTTAGCTATGCTGTAGTACTAACACAGGTGCAGTCAGAAAACGTGGGGTCAGGAGTTCTTATTTTCGAGCTGGGCATCGGTAAAAATCAAAAAATTAATGGGAAAAATTGGGGGGTGGGTGGGTGGGTCAGAGACAATTTTGCACGAGGACGGATTTTTTAATTTTTCGAAAATTACGGACGACCCCTAAGGAGATATTATTTTGATCTCATGCCGACACCTTAATAATAGCACCCTTCCTAATGCAGCGCAATTCCTGCAGCAGAAATGGTACCGGATTATAAACTAAGGGACCGCTGTACTTTGTACCCAGTGCAAAGAGAAGAGTATGTTCTATCCAGGACACATGCACTTAACAGTGAACTGTCTCCCTGTAATGTGAACTGTCTCCCTGTAATGTGAACTGTCTCCCTGTAATGTGAACTGCCTCCCTGTAATGTGAACCATCTCCCTGTAATGTGAACTGTCTCCCTGTAATGTGAACTGTCTCCCTGTAATGTGAAAACAACACTGCACAATACAGAACAATGCTTACAGCGTTTCAAGGTTGGCCAATCCATTAACGACTTCAGTGGTCAACGTCGACAACTGGTTGAAGGAGAGATCCCTGTCGTGAGTGGTGGATGGGGATGGAGGGGCAATTGAAAAACAAAAAAATTAAGAAATCAGTAGTCCTCTTTGGAAGGAATCGTATCGTGCACAAGAGCAAATTTACGTGAGGGCGGCAGTACTCCTCTCCGCTACCCCGCCGTCGCCTTAGCTTACTTCACCACAGTTAATTGGGCACCCATGACCAAGGCGGGTGGGTCTCTTCGGGGTGGAATTTGCCTTCGTAACATATGGGAATAGAATATTTTTCCTCGGATTCGGAAAGCCAATGCTCTAACCATCTTGCTATGCAACCAAACATATTTGCACTACTGACTGCAACTCCTTACAAGAACAATACCTGTACTCCATGTACGGTATACAATCTGCTTGCTTTACCGTCCCAATACAGGAGCAAAACTCCTCTTTCAAACCCAGCGCTATAGAAAATTGCAGGCAACCCTTACAGTGTGCGCAGGTTGCTCAAGCCAGCAAAGCTACCAGCTTGTAAGCTTGAAATATTGTTGAAAGAAAGGTCCCTGTGAAAGACATATGGAAGGCACACAAATAGAAATGTGACATGAGCGATAATCTTCCGCTTTACTAGTACCATAAAATCCCGCCAGAGCGCCCCTACCTCCTCGACGCTTCAGGTGGGGAAGGGCGGATGGGCGAGTCCTACTTGCCGCATTCAGTGCTACATGAAAAAGTACTCACCCTACGAAAACTGTTCGTGCATCTCGTACACCGACCAAAGGTCAAGAGCTAGGAGTCGTACAGACCCGACAAAACGCAGGGTTTGTACGATCCCTGGTCAAGAGGGTGGGCACTGTTGCGTACATTTCAAACGGGGTTGAGCACGCGTCTGCAGTACAGTACGGCATCACAGACTGCGACAGAGTCATACGAGGATACAATCAATCACGTCCCTGACAAGAAGTCAGGGAGGGGCGGATGGGAGAGACGGGGCGCTCTGGCGGGATTTTACGGTACTTGGTTGCCAGGAGCATACTGTAAAAGCAGAAATTTTCGGTGGTGTTTTATTTTCGTTAACTTCGGTGCCGACAATTTTTACCGTAAATAAAAGGCACGGAAAATTTCGTTACTACCGGTACTGTATAGATGTACAGTGTGTATCGGCTATAGCGTACCCTTTTGATTTCCGTGATTTTATCACTATAACCCATGCATCACTATTATGCGATACGATCGAATTTTTCCTTTTTTCGATCGACACATGAAAGGCAAGGAAATACTTCCAGCATGGCGTTTTGACAAATGAGCATGCTGCATAGTTGACAGTGCCCGCATTTCCATAAAAAATTCTGTTATGTACATGTACATGTATCACTATAAAAATAAGCAACGTGAAGAAAGTAAAAAAATAGGGCCTTTGATATTATTGCTACATGTATTTTAAAGTTATCACTATAGCCGATAATAATATAGTGTGTTATGCATGTTTTGATTCTTCGTTGCCATCATAATATCCGATATATCATTACATCCGATAATATTGGTTATTTAAATAACCGACGAGGAGACAACAGTCGTAAAATATCAATGAAAAATATCAATTGTGCACTCATAACCATGTATAAACAATTAAAATGAAACAATTCCAGAACGTTTTCGTTTTGCTGTATATTTTCGCACACGTGACCCTGTTCTATGCAAGCAAAAAGAAAATGTTGTAGCACTCACACTTTTTAAATAATACGCACTCACCAGTTTTGTCCACACGCACTCACAGCTGCCACATTCATCTACTGCTACCATTCTCAGATACACTGCAAAGGTTCACACTACACGCGTTATGCATAACCGCTAGCTGTGCTGCATTCTCACGCTTCTTTTCATATTCTAGCTATATAACTGGTTTTTTAGTGATTTTTATTATGTGACGATGTTCCACTGATGATAGTCACACGAAAACATTCTGGAATTGTTTCATTTTAATTGTTTATACATGGTTATGAGTGCACAATTGATATTTTTCATTGCTATTTAATATTGGTTTTAGTAATGTTTTTACTGGATAAAATATGTTTTGCTTTTGATATTTCGTACCAATATCACTGTAGCCGATATATTCTTATATCCGGTTACTCTATAGCCGATACAGACTACAGTCTGCATCGGCTATAGAGTGACCGGATATAAGAATATATCGGCTACAGTGATATTGGTACGAAATATCGAAATCAACACGTATTTTATCCAGTAAAAAGTGTACTAGTACGCTTACCTGGAAAACGGGTTTTACCGAAAAATTCTCTCCACCGAACCGAAATATTACACCACAGAAAATTTCTGCTTTTATAGTAACCCGTGACATGTACTGTCAACGCTATTATATATACAGTAAATAGTGGATATAACGTGCCCCTTTGATTTTCGATAATTTATCACTATATCCGGTGCATCACTATAGCCGATTTGCATGTATGACTGACACATGGCACATGACTATGCATGAAATGATGCGTACACGCTGGAAAATGCATGAAAAGCAGCCACGTGTACATGTGGCTGCTTACAGCATACAGGGAAGAATTTTCTCTCAATCACGTCTGCTGCCAGATGCATCCAGGCAACACTGGATCAGTTTCGGAAGAAATGAACTAAATTTGAAGAACAATTGTTTTGTGATCATCACTCACCCAGCGCGGGCTTGCGACTAGTTGGTTTGGAGGTGACAGCGTTGCGAATGACTGAGGGTCCTCAACGTCTGTCTCACCGTCCAGGAGCGACACTGACTCACGCTGCTATCTCGTGTTCACGAGGTGTTTGTCGCGCTGGAAGCGGAGCGTCTCTGTAAGTTTGTATCCCTGGTGATGTTTGTGCCTGGAGAGCACTATATAAGTGGTGCTCTTCAGGCACAATCTTCCTCAGCCTACTCAAGCTCAACTGATGAGGGGTGAATTTCCCGAAACACTGTGTATTGAGCAGGGAGTGGTGCTTTCTTGCAGGTTTGCCGAGTCGAAGGTTCGATGGACTTCTCGTGTGCTCTGGATGGCAGTCGTGAGTCAGTCAAGTGTCAAGAAAAGTCGGCGGAATAGCGCGAGCTCCGGTGTGGGGAGCAAACCTTTTCTTACAAATCATCACTCTTGATCAGTATATACGATATTTTCCTGTGCATTTGATATGGTTTGCTTCCTGAAGCCCATCACAATAAGCGATATATCGGTATAGCCGATAATAGTGTGTATAGTGATATTTTAGCTGTATTTTTTGTGATTTGATTTTGATTTTGGCGAGTTCGATCATTATAGCCGGTATATCGTTACACCCGGTCACTTTATAAACAATACTCACTGTAAATCACTCATTATATGCAGGGTGACTAGTACTGTGTGATGCTCTGCTCTACGTGACACAGGAATGCAACGCAAAGCCAGACTCGAATGCGGATGATCTGGCCTTCTTTAGAAGTCTCCGTGTAGCGTAGGCCTTGTGCCACATGATGCTCGGCGAGCCGCTCTAGTTGCTAGCCGCTCTCATCCAGTGCGGGGAGGAGTACTCCACAGAACGAATGAAATCTGTGACGGTGCGTATCTGCTCGTCCGATCACGGAGTTTTTGGAGAGTGGATGTGGAAACAAATACATTCGCCATGGGTTTCTATAGGCTGTGGCAGTTTGTAGAAATCGCGCGTACCTGCTCGTAATTTGGTAACCATCTTACCCCGATCTCACCCGCCGGGTGAAATCGGTTCTGAGGCAATCGTCTAGCTGATCGTGTATGCACAGGTCATATCCCGGTGTTTTTACTACTCCACAATTCAGGGCGTGCGAAACTTCGGGCGTATTGAACCCGGTGTAGCAATGCGAGCACTTTGACAAACATACTGTGTTGTGGGTACATGTTCGGATAATTAGAATGTCCGGATAGTGAGAAGTTTTCCACCAGCAATTTGGGGTTGGAATTATCAGGATTCCGTCCGTACTAGTATTGTCCAGACTCTCCAGAAAGGCGGTTTGGATCAGCCAATGCAGAGGGTGTGTGCGTGACTTTGAAATAATCAACATACCGTATTATCTCTAATATAAGCACGGTCCTTTATTTTTTCAATGTACCTCCGCCCCGTGCCATTAATGGAGACGTTCCTTTATTGGAGACTGTTCCATTATTATTTCAACTTCATTTCAGAGGCATGTTGCCATGCCAAATTCATGTATGACACACACATTTCAGGGTTTTTTTCGCTGGTACAGATAATGAATTTACACAGTGTGCTTACAATGGAGACTGAGCACTTTATTTTTTGAATGCCGCCGCAAGGTGTTCTATTATTGGAGACGTGCTATTATTGGAGACTGTGCTTATATTAGAGATAATACGGTATATGCAGGGGAGGGGGGGGGGGGGGGGAGGGAGGTAGCATTGCTACCAAGAGACCATCTCCACAAAACCTCACTTACAAGGAGGTGAGCAAAACCAGCACCTCAAATGCTGGACCGTAAACTTACAAAATTTTGTTATTGTTCAATGTTTTGGTACGAACACAGTGAGACACCGTGACACACAATGAAACACAGTGACACACCGGCGCTCGATTTATTTAAAACTATGGTAACTCGGTCCTTTTTTTGGGCCAAACTCGAACATCTAAATATCTGGGTGGAAGAGAAAGCTCCAGGCTACCCACAGGAACAAACGCCGAAGCGATAGAGTGAACGTCTGCGACGCTAAGACACACACGATCTGCGCCAAAGCTCATTTGCGATTTGAATGGGCAAACTGGTTCTTGAGGATGGATTTCCCCTTTGCGGCTGACTTTTGCCATAGAAATGCTAATTCAAAAGAGTGAATGGACTCGCAGGACTCCTCACAAATAAATTGAGCTCAATGTGAGCGAGGAGAAAGATTTCCAGAGCGCCCAAGATCACGAAAGGAGGTCAAGCGGCCCCCAGCGCCCTGGCCATGTAGCCGCGAGGTCGCATGCGATCAACATGTGCACTGTGCATGCAACGTTCTGTACGCACTGAGGACGCTGGCCCCGGTCATTCCACTGCAGGGGCCTGCGAATGCCATAAAATCATTAGGCGGGCACTCGCCAGCACACAGGTATGCATGCATGCAGCTAACGAGGTTCGCCCCTTGCCGGGCATTGGTTGTGAGACTTACCACCTCACCCTTGCCGTTAGGCGCTGCATCTGCCACCCTGGTATCACAGGC
This sequence comes from Sycon ciliatum, assembly GCF_964019385.1. Lineage (NCBI taxonomy): Eukaryota > Metazoa > Porifera > Calcarea > Leucosolenida > Sycettidae > Sycon > Sycon ciliatum. The sequence continues at coordinate 31,161,445 of NC_088650.1, read as the reverse complement.
ATGGTGGTGGCCTGGCACGAGCGAAACTTCCTAAGCTGGTTGTGTTTCGCAGAACAAAAGGTAAAGCAGGTTGAAAGCGGACGTGCAAACTTTACTCTCTTTTTTTACGCAGGTATACAGGAAATCTCATTTTTGTACGGACACGTGGCACAGTTTGGCATATGCGAATATGTGGGTTGCCATTGTGCGGCTGACATTGCCGTGGAAATGCAGAATTGTAATAATAAAAATAATAATACAGGAAATTGGAATTCACACTTCAGAATAGGAAAGTGTTGAAGTTTAAAACATCACACGAAAACTTACAGTGTTGCCAAAGTTGGATCTCCTTGCACAATGGCATGTGGTCTGAGCTCGGGCATCGAGTTATGCGACAAATCACTGCAGGCACACCATCACGTCACAGGGAAAGAAAGTTGTAAAATGTGGAATAGGTAAGTGAGGTCAAGTCATAATTTCACAGGTATCCAGGAGGCTATAACAGCAACGCAAGCATGACTGCCTGCGTTGTGACAGCTACCGTATGAAGTTTAGGAAGGTGCAGGAAGTAACGGCTGCAATATCCGCCGGTACTCGTTCCAGCTAACCCACTGCTTTGCAGCTGCAACCCTTTTCCAACATTCTTCGGGGGGGGGGGGGCTGAAGTTGTCCGACAACCTTGACGCTGGGGAAGGGAGGGGGGCTGATGTTGTCTGTTAAGCCTACTGGACGGAGCATGTCTAGCGGAGGGCTTCGTGTATAAGGCAAGAGTCACCACAGATACAGAGAAGAAGGAATACAGTGGGCTAACAGCAACAGCATTCAAACAACGCTACTATAACCACCAATAATTTATGTGCCACACAGACAACACCAGAAGAGCGCCCGCCCATCACAATACGTCTGGGCAAAGAAGTATGAAGACAAAGCATGCAGTATTCAACGGGTGGTGCACCGCGAAGCAGTGACCTACAGCAACAAAAGCAAAAGGTGCAACCTATGCCGTGCGGGAAAAATGGGAATGGCACATGCACCCAAGTACCTTCTCTCAACAAGAGGAAAGAACTTGTCTCATAATGCCGCCACGAGAATACGGCTAACTACGGCTTTAATACGCGACGTCCACGGGGTCTATACATAAACCAGCATCCAGAATTTTAACAATGCACTCACACTTCAATTACTGAGATAGGTAACTCAAAAGTAATTCCTAAGCGAATACTGTTGAAAGCGTAGTTCCTGCAATGAACACCAAGCACAACAGCCCATTTGGTGAAAAGTACACACACACACACATACACACAAACACACACATGCACACACATACGCACACTCTCTCTCTCTCTCTCTCTCAGACATGCCCATCGCGGAAGCGATGATAGCGAACAGCTATGTTAGACATAGCAACTTGTGCTGGGATTACACCATTCAACAGCTTGCAAGGCTGATGAATTGATCGCCACTAATTATAGCCTGGTATCCACCACACAGCTGTTTGAAGTGGCTTTTCTGGCCAGTGAATCCCTATTTTTCATTTTTTTCTTTTCTTTTTCTTTTTTTGTTGACACGCACACGCCAGACCACATACTCCGGCATACAATGGCTGTTGGTAGCCACCCAGGAGAATGAAAGAAGAGGGAGGGTAGGAGAATGAGAAAGAGAAGAAAGACGTGCGCGACCACAATCGTCGGGAATGGAACCCGCAACCTCTCGATTGGAAATCGACTGCACATACCCCTGCACCACATGGGACACACACACACACACACACACACACCGTAAAGTACCGTTGATCCGCCCCCTCTAATTGCCGCCCCCTGTCGATTTTCTGCCTGTGAAGCGGCTTCGGCGTATACAACGAAATACGATGTTGACCTGACGCATGCACTGCTGTACACTATGCGAGCCAGTGCAGGATGAAAACGTGCACATCGAGTCTGATCTTCCACATTGTTGTACATCGTACTGCACTTGACGGCCTTGATCTAATTCCCGCCCCCTGCTGAAAACCCAGCTGGGAAGCGACATGGCGTGGGGGATCAACGGTACTTTATGGTGCATACTTGTACATACACACATACACATATACGCATGTGCGCCCACACACACAAGCGCGCGCACACATTAAACGGCTAAGCTGCCCTCATGAGCCAGAGGAGGGGAACAAAGGGCAAAGTAGCATCACGGCTTCGCGGCAGAACATCCGACCTCATGCCGTTGCAGATCCTGCTGCCTGCGATATCTGTCGCGATATCCCAGCGGCCACACATGTCAGAGACGGAAGCGCAAACATTACCATTCTCGTCTTTGATAGTACAGTACTGGTGGCGAGTGGTCAGAGACCCCGATGGCTAGACTGAATGGTGCGGATGGATGTCCAAACGGCAGCACCCTCATGAGCAATCCGATCTCCTTCAGTTTCTGCTGCCGTTATTTTGCGGGGGAGCGCTCTAGCTGCTTGAGGTGCGGGGGGGGGGGGGGGGTAGCCAATGGAGAGCTATCTCGTCGCGACTAGCTGTTGTTCAGCTCCAGTGTGTCGACATGAACGGCAAACCTGACGAGTGAGACCCTACATGTTGTTGTGTGTTACACGCCTACGTTCAGAGCGCTTCGGCTGGAGAAAGATAAAATTTTCAACGACTTGCAGTGTGTTCTTCGGCAGTGTTCAAATGGAAAGTTTATCGTGTTGGGTGATTTCAACGCACGTGCAGGATCACGTGCCGACTGTGACGATGAGTGGCACAGCGTTCGTGGACCACATGGAGTTGGAGAGTGCAACGATGCTGGAAAGAGTTACTCTCCTTTCTCAGCATTAACAATGCTACCATCACCAACACCTGGTTCTCTAAGAGGGACATGTACAAGCAGTCTTGGCAGCACCCTGGCACGAAGCGCTGGTGGCACCTGATCGACTCTGTCAATGTCCACCAGCGTGATCGACAGTTCTGCCGTGATTCTCGTGTTGTTTGTAGTGCTGATTGCTGATCAGACCATCCGAGAGAGGGGAAATAGATTCAAAGAAATCTTGTGAAGATTACTCAATTGGCTTTTGAACCGCCCAACGGCCGACACCCCCTGAAACCCCCAAACTCTGGGTGAACTTAGAAATGATCCTGTTTATGGGCGTTGTGGGTGAGGACAAGGTGCAGGAAAAATTAACGTCATCACACACACACACACACACACACACACACACACACACACACACACACACACACACACACACACACACACACACACTCACGCACACACCTTTGACGTTTGACGCCCATCACTGGAGGCGATGATAGTGATGCTACGGCAGAGACCATAGCAACTTGTGCTGGGATTGCACCATTCACCAGCTTGCAAGGCTGAAGAATTGACCACCACTGTTCAGCCTGGTCTACACCACACAGGTATCCAAAGTGGCTTTTTCTGGCCAGTGAATCCCTAATTTCTGGTCGTCTTACCTTTTTCCAGCACACACCTCACACCAAATACTCCAGCGTACACTGGTTGTTGGTAATACCGCAAACGTCCGTAAATATGTACGCACTTACTTTCGAATTTAGCAGCCACACCCGTATTAACTTTCGGGCACGAACTAGGAACCAAAATTGTACGTTACGGAGCAGGTGACAAAAAACGAGCGAGCAAACTGGGTGGTCTTGAACAAGTCTAATTTTCGGCACTGTGCTTACCCTCGATCCTGTTCTGTGCCATGTTAGTAATGGTTATGCCAAAATCAATGGTGCTACTGGTTGATTGGCACATTTCGCCATCATATTTATTCCAACAAGAATGGATGAAACATTGTAATAAAATGTGAGAAGAGTTGCAAAGACAAAAAGAGGTGCTATTCTCCGTATCACGGTCCAAATCCCACGTACCGGGCTAAACCCCACTCATTGCGGCCATGACGAGTAGACCCCCCCCCCGGTCTCGTCAAACACGAGTATGTTTCGCGTGGTCAGGACGGGACTCTAACCCAACTCCCCGTTCACGTTGCTCATGGTCTCTGCTAACTTCCGGACCTGACTTGTGTGTAGTGGAGAAGTCATTTTCATGTCAATGTACATGCTACGTGCTGCATGTGCGCATCGTACTGGTACTTATTTCGGGCAGTATGTTTATCGGGCTTGACTTGACTTCAACAGACAGAGCCAAAAGAATGAAGGGGGTATTTCTTTCGGGCAGGAACTTATTTACGGACCCCAAACGTGGGAATCTCCACGTTTCAACTATACCTTTGGAGCTCGGAGAGCTTTTGAGAATCTCCTAAAATTCAGAGAGGATATCAGAACACTTCTCCAAACTATTCGGAGAGCCTGGAACTTTACCAACAGGATTTTATAACGCACCATAAATACAGCTGAGCCTGACAATACTCCAAAAGAGCCGCTAAAACCGGACACACACACATGGCTGAACTTGTTTTAAAAGAGCTCTTCGCATCTTTAGATAAAAATGGTTACCATGGAGATGAAGAGCAAACACTGCGGGAACCATGACAACACCAATGCCATAGTGGTTCCTGCTGCAATTGACTGCTCCTACTCACAGTTTCGTCAGCTTCGCTGGAAAGTCGCCCTGTCCAATAGGAGAACTCAGTTGATTGTGTGACAAATCCCTGTAGCAGCACACAGTGATACGCATACCCAGGACATTGTACATTGTATGTACAGTCACTTATCCGACCACTTCGGGAATCAGGCATGTTGGATAACTGATATCTTTTTTTTATGTGCATATACGGCTGGATTTCACTGATTTATGTACACAATACCCAAATATATTCATGCATATTCATGAATTGCTCCATGTACACATACATGTTAGCATACTTGACCACATCTACTTCAAGTAAATGCATATTACATCGTATACTAGTAATACAAAACATTTTTTTAAGAATTTTACAGTTGAGAGTCATAAAATTACCACTCCCGGGCTTGTCGGATAACCGACATGCTCGGATAACTGGCGACCGGATAAGTGACATTCGACTGTACATTTATAGAATGGTTAGAAAATTAGCGCTCAAAAAGACAAGCTGTACTATATAGCGGGTAGGGTTTTGCGATTTTTGCAAGACAAATAGCCGGCACTGGCCAATTCGGGCCAGCTGCTTTAAGGTCTGGGTGGTCAGGCGATGCAGCCGAGCTCCCTGTTGATACTCCCAGCGCTTTCACTCTCCCTGCAACAGTGGCCATCGGCCTCCTTCTCCATCGATGAAAACAATCACATTTATCCCAGATTCAGAATTGCATATAGTCATTATCACGACGACCAGTATGTAGTCTGCACGAAATTACAGCGGATCAGCAACGATTTGCTAGAGGTGATGTAAATTCGGAAAGACACTGAGGGTCCATGGGAGGGTAGAGAAGACGCGATCTCTCACGACGCTGGGAATACATTGCAAACAAACTTCTCTTCGATTGAAAATTCTCCACTGAATGCATGTGCGCTGGCAGGTCTATCAAATTTACAAAGTTGTTTTGTTTCCGGAAGAAGTATTTACAACACAACGGTAGTGACTTCAGAATGTTACCCAAAGCTCAACTGGTGAGGGGTGAATTCCCTAAAACACTGTTCATTGAACACAGAATAGTGCTGCTTTCCTGCAGGTTTGCCAAGTCAAAGGTTCGATGGTTTTTCGTGTGCTGTAGATGGCAGTCGTGAGTCAGCCAAGTCAAGTCGGCCGCAATGCACCGTCCAAGTGCATTATTGCACAAGCAAAACATTTGTTCGGAATTCATTTTCATTCTTTTCATCCAAACATTTCAGGCTTAAAAAAATTAAGGCAAGACTAAAAGTCGATTTGTTTGGCCTTTCTGTATGTTTCAACATCCAAGGAGGAAACCATCAACCAGATAAACTGCATTTCTTTCGAATTTGACGAAACTATACCACCAACTAATAGCCTGCTTGCACAGCCTACACAGTGTTGCAGCACATGGTACCGACTGACTGAACAATAGGGCTTGAGAAGTCAGAAGTCGTCATTTTTTTGAAGTCGTCAAATAACGACCTTTGGATCCAATTGGGTCCAGTTTTTGTATGGGTCCATACACGTTTGGGTGGTTTTTCTTCGCAGCATAGTGACACATTCACCGGTAGTGATTGGAGTAGGCCCTCTCGGCCATGAACCCACACATACCGGTGAATGTGTCATTATGCTGCGAAGGAAAACCACCCAAACGTGTTTGGACCTATACAAAAACAGGACCCAAGTGGATCCAAAGGTCGTTAGTTGTTAGATTTTGACTTCTGACGTCACACTTTCAAGCCCTATGCTGTAAGGCATGTAAATCTAACGTTTTAACAGGCGACATGTCTTCGTTAAAATAAGTTCTGTTGCGGCTGTATTGCCTCACATGTGTTTTGCACGGATATGCCTGAAGACGTACACATCAGCACATATGTATGGATAAAGAACAGTGCAATTTGTTTCACATAAGTCACGTTCTCTCTCGCTCAAGGTCGTTCTCTTTTTCATCGGACATTCAAAACTGAATCATGGCACCATGGAAGCATAGCAGCTAAGAGACTCGCTTCGAGCTGAGAGTCACTGAAGCTGCCGAGGAAGTAGGCAATCGCGCTGTTGGCTGTAAATTCGGCATAGATGAATTCATGGTTCGCAGTTGGAAAGGAACAAAACGAGGCTGTCAGCAAAGAAATGAGGTATGCGGCTCATACACCGAATACAGGATAGATATCTGTATGTCATGACAAAATCTGGATGCGGCTCACACTCAGGTGCGGTTTATACTCGGGGGGAAATACCCCAATGTGTTGGGTCGACACTTTCAGAAAAGATCTCAAGAGTGTCGAACTTACCATCAGCAACGCCCAGACCCAGCCTCATCACCATAAACAATGGCGAGAAACTGTCAACAGATGCGTTAGCTCATGCTTTGAGTGACATGCAAAACTGTATACCGGTAATACTATTATAGTACCGTAAAGTACCGTTGATCCGCCCCCTCTCTAATTCCCGCCCCCTGTCGATTTTCTACCTGTGAAGCAATTTCGGCGTATACAACGAAATACGATGTTGAACCGACGCTTGCACTGCTGTACACAATATGTGCCAATCCAGGATGAAAATGTGCACAATTTAGCACATCGAGTCTGATCCTCCAAGTTGTTGTACATCGTACTGCACTTGACAGCCTTGATCTAATTCCCGCCCCCTGCCGAAAAACCAGCTGGGAAGCGACATGGCTGGGGGGGGGGGGGGCGGGCGGCGGATCAACGGTACTTTACGGTATTATTAAATACGGTGAGATTAGGAAACAAACAAGAGACTTACAGTTCCGTGGCGGAGCTGGTAGTGGAAAGCGAGAAGGTGGAAAGGCTGAGGTTGGAACATTGGTAGATGTGTGATGGCGCGCTGCATCCCGACAACACGGGTCCCAGCGCGCACTGGAGAGGTGTGCACGCACTCTCGCCAATCCCTGCACCACCATCTTTCGGGGGTGCTGTCAGTGCTGCTGCTGGTGCTGCCGCTGGCCCCTCTGGTTTGCTGTGTTGGCCTTCTGACTGGTTCGTCTCTGCAGGGTCTCCTTCTGCATAGGCAGGATGCCGGCTGAGCGCCAGGCACACCAGCAGTACGAGCAGACCGCCACATCGCCCTGAAAGCATTCTCGACGAGGAGGAATTTGCCATGCTGTGGGAGAGAGAAAGAGAGAGAGAGAGAGAGAGAGAGAGAGAGAGAGAGAGAGAGAGAGAGAGTGAGAAAGAGAGAGAGTTTAGTTAGAAACCTAGGCCTGTGGGACTGCCCTATTCAAAATTTAATAATAATAATAATAATAATAATAATAAACAACTTCCCTACACAGTCACACAACTATCTCTTTGTCTGTCACCAGTTAATCCTAAATATAGAATTTGACTTCAAGACGCGTTTGCAGCCTCGAAAATGGTCGAAATGGAAGCAATGTTATTGAAGATGCATTTCGATCTTTCCCACAATGGATCTCTTTCTTTAAAATGAATGAATAGAGGTTACCCAATGGCTAAGACCCCCCAGGAAAGTTCTGTGTGCAATTATTGCTGATGAATTGCAATTACAAGTGATAGAAATAGACTAGGAGTGGAATAGATGAATATTAGCACCATCCTAGCTTTGAAGTTGTGTTATAAAGCGCTCGCAGATCAATATGAACTAAAGACACATGTATGGGGCATTTACTAAATCAGTTGTGTTCAAGTATGTACACATATTAATAGTGGAATACTCTTTTGGTACTAGCCTACAGTCCATTTCAAAACTATAGACGCGTACCTAGGCAAAAACCGTTATGCCAGCATCTATACCACGTAAAATCTGTGATCACTTTGTCCATAAATTTTTCCAAATTGGGCGTCTGTTATTCAATCCTTTAGAAACTATAATTATGAGAGTAATTGTGGAGCGATCCTGAGCAATATTCCGAAAACTATTTTCAAAAAGTTCCAACCAAATTTGAAATATTTCAAAAACCCTACGCGTCTATAGTTTTGAAATGCACTGTAGGAGGTGCTTCTTCTTTAGACATAGATGCATAGAATTTTTTTGTTAACTCCATAATGGCCATATCTCAGCTTGGATATTGCCAACAAGGGTTTTTATTGGCAGGGGAAACTGGGAATTACAAAACCAATTTTTGAAGAGGCCAAATCCTACATAGGATTTTGAAAAATCGGGACACCTTTGCACGAGAGGGCCTGTTACAGAAAAAGTAACGCCCTTGTGCTGGTGAAACTTGGCAGACATCCAGTGTCTGCTCTAGGATTGTAGGACAGCCGGGTACACGTGCACCGGGCGCAACCATTTCAACCGGGCCGGAGCCGGGTACACAATGATATAAAGGCGAATGGATAAGCCGCATTTAGAAAAGAGAGGACAGGAATTAGAAAATTACGAAAAAAGAAGTAGTATCTGACACATACAAGCCATGTAGTCAGTCCTTTCAAAGTTCGAAAGTGTAAAGTACCAGCCGGGTCACAGGTGACCCGGTACTATATTTTCAACCGGGTCCAAGCGCCGCCCAACCGGGTGGATTACCCGGCTCACCCGGCGCTGGAGCAGACACTGACATCATCTCTGATAAACATGGAATGCAGACTCAAACAGGTTTTTGAAGAAAGACCTTTACCATGTTTACGTTGTAAGGTATGATCTACCCTTTCCCAAAAATTCGGAAAATCCTTTAATTATAGGATTTGACAGACAAAGAGATAGTCGCTTGCCAAATAAGCGCCGATAAGGGAGATCACTACAAATGCGGACTACAAGTCATGTACGTTATGCACCATGCCATAAAAGGAACTGACAACTCGCAGAAACATTCGTCAGTACAAAGACTGTTTGGTACGGGTACAAGTATCAATATGCTAGTAACCAGCTTGAAAAGGAAACTCCGCGATCCGACGAGCTTCGATCACGAAATCTGCAATCTCCCGCACAGACTGAAGCGCTCTGCTCACCACATCCTTAGATCCCCCGACAAAACATGACCAGAGTCCAGAGCGTCTCAGCCAAGGGCAAACTCAGAACAAGTGTGACTGTTTGCGACTACCGTACACTCTAGAACTGTTCCTGTTGCGACGCCAGCTTCACAAAATGTATGCACTGCTCTTGGTAACAAGAAGGGGCCTTGTTATGCTCTGAACTCGAAGCGATTCTCGTGGGGAGTGGAGTAACTGTGCCATATGGGGTGATGCCGAGTTTTCAAGACACGCCAGTTCGAAATAAAACAAAACACCTGCACACGTGGGAGAGAACGAGGGGAGCTGAAAGGACGGGAACAAGATCTTGAAGCTACTAGCTACTTTATAACAGTACTTACGTTTACTCCGGCAACTAGTTCCCAGCACGTCAACCGCGACAGTTCAGCAAGCAATGATCCAAGCAAAGAACTTCGACTCGAGTCTGTGTGACCTATACCAGTTAGTTTGACGTTATTGATAATGCATGGATACACTGAGCCATAAACGGAGGGTCGCTGGAACTCAACCTAACCTCGGCAAAAACAAAAATCCTTTCTGAACGGAAGAAGCAGCCAAACTGGGAAAGACACCGTCTCCGATCCGGGTACGGGTATCCGCAGTGTAGTTGAGTTCGCCAAATGCGCGCGTCGTGGCATCCCGTAGCTCTGCGAACACACAAAAGGGGAAAGAGTTCGAATACGGCTCGTGTAGACCTCTACGTACCCACATACGTATCACGTACATGCACACAATAAAGAACAGATAGTCTCTTGTACGGGAAAAGCAAAATAAAAAGAAGAAGAGTAATCACTACATACATACACACCCACCCACCCACACACTCTGTAGTACCAAGAGTTTATGCACTCTTGGTAGTACTACATGTAGTAGGCGTTCTGTAGTGTAGCATGTACGTAGATCAACTATGCCTGCATTTCCCAAAGGCTGAATTCATCCTAGGCCGTTGCCGAATGCCGAGGCCCGCTGCCCTCTAAGGCGGTGTTTACATGAGGCGTTTCAACCCGGGTTGAGTTCGACCCGGGTCAGATTTCAACCCGCCATGTGCATAAAATGAATTGCGCGTTTACATGACGCATTGCGCTTGACCCGGGTTGAAATTTCGCCCCGGGTTGATTTCAACCCTCCCCCCAAGGGGAGGGTTGAAATCAACCCGGGTCAAGAAAATCGTACAAACGTACTTCTGTGCGTATCTCGCGCCAGGTTTGAACGGCACTGCAGATGCAAATTTCGCGCGAACGGATTCACGTGACCAAACAGGACTGTAGAAGTGGACTTTTGGCGGCATATCAGTATTTGACCCGGGTCAACTGTCTTCATGTAAACGCTCACCTCTTTTGTCTATCGTACAGACTTTCAACCCGGGCTGAACTCGACCCGGGTTGAAATTTCTCATGTAAACACAGCCTAAACTTTAAAACTTGTTAGTTGGAGCAAAGCGCTGCTCAGAAAAAACCGCCTGAAATCCCTATCTAAAGGCTGTGTTTACATGAGAAATTTCAACCCGGGTCGAGTTCAGCCCGGGTTGAAAGTCTGTACGATAGACAAAAGAGGTGAGCGTTTACATGATGAAGTCAGTTGACCAGGGTCAAATACTGATATGCCGCCAAAAGTCCACTTCTACAGTCCTGTATGGTCACGTGAATCCGTTCGCGCGAAATTTGCATCTGCAGTGCCGCTCAAACCTGGCGCGAGATACGCACAGAAGTACGTTTGTACGATTTTCTTGACCCGGGTTGATTTCAACCCTCTCCTTGGGGGGAGGGTTGAAATCAACCCGGGGCGAAATTTCAACCCGGGTCAAGCGCAATGCGTCATGTAAACGCGCCATTCATTTTATGCACATGGCGGGTTGAAAACTGACCCGGGTCGAACTCAACCCGGGTTGAAACGCCTCATGTAAACACCGCCGCAATACCAAGAGTACATAACCCCCTAGTACTAGTACATAACCCCCTACAGTAGTACTAGTACTCTTGTCTATGGCGTGGGCCATCCCCTGAAAAAAAAAAAAGAAAAAAAAAAGTACAATGGTACCAAGACTACATAGTTATGTACTCTTGGTGGTACCTATGCTTCTTTTTCCCTCTAGTTTTCTTTTTACGGTGTTATTATTTCACGGAGAAGGCGGCGCGGAGAGCCCGAACGGGCGCAGTTTTATTTTTATTATTTGCCATGGCGACCCCCCCCCCCCTAAGTCCAGATATCTGGCAAGGCAGGGTTGGGCCTTTTTTTCTTTAAGGCCTGTAGCCTAGCCTAGTGTAGGCCTAGTACAAAAATCAAGGGGGTCTCCGAGAAAAATATAAAAGTGAAAAGGGTACTTGTGCAAAGAGAGGGGGGGTAATCAGGAAGTGAGAAAACCTCGAGGAGGATGGAATCTGCCGGCTAAATACACCAATTACAAGAACAAAGAGCTGTTTCCATTGGATTTCGGACCATTTCGGTTGTAGAGTCTACCAAGATCAGGCAAGTGTGCATCAATCCACGAGTACGAGAGGTACTGGTAAATATTTTCAAGAATCTCTCAGTACAGAAGACAGAACTGTTGTAGTACATGACTGTCCGCCTTCCGTCGTCACCTCACCTCATTCGGAGCCACCCACACTGTGACATCTCCACGACCCCGCATGCAATCTCCACCATGGGTTACTGCTGAGCTCAGGTCTGCTGTAAAACGCAAGCGTGATCTATATAGTGTGTACAAAAAATATCCGACAGCAGTAAATCATGCAGCTTATAACCGACAAAGGAATGCTGTAAAGCACCTGTCTCGGCAAGCACATCGTCAATACGCTCCATCCAAGCATCACTTGCACTAACGTCACCGAATCGACCTACACTCTTTCAGTTTGTGCGAGCACAGCGGCACACTTCCGGCCGTGTCATGCCCCAAACGATGATAGCATCCGACGGTACGGTCGCCACGTCCCCCAAGAGCATAGCTGATGTTCTGAACACTCAGTTCACCTCATTTGGGCTACCTGATGATCCTTCGTGGCGCATTCCCCCTTTGTCCCAGTCGCCTTTCATATCTGTTCCGTTCCGTACAATCACTGTCACTACGTTTCAAGTTCGGAAATATCTGAAGCGCCTGAAATGTGGAAAGTCTCCCGGCT